>NW_021319953.1:116208-153178 GCF_001605985.2 Dendrobium catenatum | reverse complement strand
TTTTTGTGCCAAATTTTTTTGCATTGCAAAAATGTGAAATACAATATCGATCGACTCAAATTTTCCAGCACACAACAAGATTAATTTTTGATTAGGCTTAATAAAATTTGGTCATATATTATGTAAAAATGGGTTTTCAAAGTTGGGTTCGAGCTCAACCTGAAACTGACCCACCTTCAATTGAGCAGATATGAATCCAACTAAATTAGGCAAATGAGTTAGAAATTCAAACTTGGACTTGACCCGCCATAACCCAAGTTGAACCGACCCGACTTTATAACCCGCAATGCAGCTAGTCGAGAGCAGGTGAGAGCGTGTGCGAGGCGAAGGGAGCGAGAGTGGGACCAGCTGGCGAGCTCAAAGGGAAGGGAGCGAGTGCATGCGGGCGATCATGTGGCGAGGTTGCAAGCATGTGCGAGCGATTGCGATTATGAGAGTGGGCGCGAGCATGAGTGCGGGATTGTTGCGGGCTAGGGGATGACCCAAGTTAGTTTTGGGTTTTCAGGTTCGCCTGAATCCGACCCACTATTTAAAACGGGTCAGAAAATGAATACTGAATCTAACACGTTGTCAAAATTGGTTGACCCGAACCTTGAATTTTTAATGTTGGACCCATGTCCGGCTTCAGATCAGGTCAAATATTGACACACCTAATATATTTAAGTTTTTGTGGCATATAATCTTATTTTTTATTAAAAATTATTGAATTAATTTTAATTATGAGAAACTTTATAAAATATTTTATAGTCCGATATAAGAATATTTTTATCTGAGTTAAACTTTTTAAGCATATTTATTACTTACCCAATGATTAAAAGAACGGGCTTTCTAGTATTTCGGGCATTACGGGCGTACAGATTCAAATATCCGCCGTGCTCCTCCCGGCCGCATCTCTGTCGCTCGCTCTCTTTCCTTTTACGATCGAGCGAACTTGAGAGGAAATTAGAACCAGAGATGGAGGTAATTTGTTATTCACTTCCCTCCAAATCTAATTTTCGTCTTTCCGAAACTCATTGAATGTTTTTTCGTTGATGCGAAGTTCTCATCTCGATTGATCTTCCTCGCCATACTCCTTTACTCTGCTCTTCTCACCGGAGCCGCTCAGGTTTCTCTCTCTCTCTCTCTCTCTCTCTCTCTCTCTCTCTCTCTTTCTCTCTCTCTCTGTGTCCGTGATTTCTGACGCTCAATCGGCTGCGCAGGTTGGAGATGGATGCTCGAGGGATGGTGACTGCGGGGCAGGGCTGCATTGCGATTCGTGCGGCGCAATATGCACGCGAGTAAAACCCACAGAGCCCGAATCAGTGGTACAACTGCGGATTTCATTTTTCTTCTTCAAAATCGCATGTTCGATCTTTCTTGGAGTATTTTGGATTTTATTAAGGTAATGATTAATTGTTGGATTTGGTTAGTGGCTTTCAGGACAAGGGACTTCCGTTCAATCGGTACTCATGGTTAACTACGCACAACTCTTTTGCCCTAGCTGGATCAAAGTCAGCTACCGGTTCGGACCTAATCACTCCCACCAACCAGCAGGACACCGTCACCTCTCAGCTCCAAGTAAGCATTTCTGTATACACAATTACTCCCTTCTCTCTCTCATGGAATCCTCGGCGGCTGTGCGCGAATCCGAACATGCGCCTTGTGAAGAACGCAACGACTACCTTTTTTTATCTTTTTTTTTTTAAAGAAATAAAGGTCAGTATTGTTGATTTTTTTATTCTGTTTACCAACTTTGATGGCACGCGGGATTAGAGAACTGAAAGGCCGACGCGTTTGTGGTGGTGACAGCTGAACTATTATTTTCTTAAGAAATAGGCGAAATATTGTTGTACGCATCGACGTATAAGCTGATGATTAGCCGTGTGTGGGGGGTTGTATTGAGTCAAGCTGCTTTGCGATCTGGGCTGGGCTAACCAGCTGAATATGAGTCCCTATTTTGAATTATCTGTTAATCCATTTAAAAAAATATTAATATAAAATATAATTAAAATATAAGAAAAATTAAAAAAATTAATTTCAAAAATTGTGAAAATAATTAAAATTTATTTTTCACCCATGTCTCAATTTTAATTATAATTATTTCTTTTAATGAATTCAAATAGTTTTAATATCTACATCTTATATTTGTTAAAAGCATGTTAAATATAAGTAAAAGATCTTATATCAAATCAAGTATTAATAAAATTAAAGATTTTATTTTAAATAAACATAAAATTTCTAATAAAAATCTGTATCAAAGCCGCAGACTTTATGTCCAATAAATTCTTATATTTAGAAAATCTTATATCATAAGGCATCATTTATTTGACTTAAAAAACCAATATCAATGAAGAAAGTTGGGAGATCATTACGTTTATTTAACTGCATGTTTTAGAATTCTTTCATTTCTAAACTCAATGCTGAGGTCTGCTAACGTGGCATATAAGATGGCGCAAATGTATTGATTTTGATTTTCTATTTTTAAAAAGTCTTTTTAAGGCGTCGAATTTTGGCACCTTATGGTTTTCCTGTGCGTGTCATACTTTGATTTCTACTTGAAGGCGGGGCAGACAAGTTGGTGCTCTTTGTTTAAAATATTGAACTTTTTTAATTTTCACTTTGACTGAGGCGGGTAAGACTGGAATTTATTGAAGAAATTATATTTAGGCATCTGAAATGCATACGAAATTTAAGAAAAAAGATTGAATGATGGAAACTGGTGAGGTCATAGAGATATCATCTGCTCGTCTTCTTATTGTTCAGCAAATAGAAAATGGTCACTACCATTATAGTTGGTATCATTTATTTATTTTCAAAGAGATTTGGTGAACAGATTCTTTCTCGTCTTTTTTAAAAAAGTAAATTAATGGATCTGTTTACACCATGTTGCACGGGATATGATTTCATTATTGCAGTTCTACTCGGAACAGGAGTGGTTGGAACAATTTGGATTAATCAAGCTAAAGACCTAAGAAAATGTGAAGGCTGTGGTTGAATGCAAAGAGTTCATGTTATATATATAATACATTTCTAAATCAACTCTTCTTTTTTATCTTCCATTTTGAGATGAACTTTCTATCTTGACTTTGGTTGTTGTTGGAGCATGAGGGGATGATTTTCTTAGTTTAGGGTTGTGAAACCCTAACCATAGATTGACGGATCTCTTTAAATTAAAATTTTTTATATATTTTTGATTGATGCTTAGCTCCTAAAATCATTTGTTCTCCATTTTTGTTATTCAAATTTCTACTGAGAGTGATATTTTGATATCAAGAAATTCTGAACTCGAGATAAAACGTGGCACAAGTTAACACAACAAATAAAAAGGATCAATAAAATCATAAGAGACTAAGATTCTTCGTCTTCAATTAAGCCTATATCCATGTGAAGGGGATGGGATCTGATCCACTACCAAAGAAGTTATAAAAACAATAAACACAAAAAGGAATACTTATCAGACTTCCAATAATCTCGAATACAACCACATTGAAAGGATATAAGAGAACCCAAAAAACCTTGAACTAGATATTCTTTTCGCATGCAACTCAAAGCGACAAATTCTCCAAGAAACTCTTGAAGCTGCGAGCATTTAAAAGAGATGTTATGGTGCAAATTCTGAAAAAAAGTTCTTGTTGAGTGTATTGCATATACCCTGAGGCAATCCAAACTCAATTCCCGCGACTCCTTGGCGAGAAACCCAAAATCTCTAGTGCATCTTGAGTTCAGCATGTGTGCCACACAATGCACACGAATTGAAATGTTATCCGTGTTGACCTCTAACCAGCCGACAGGTCCACCTACCCACGTTTCACATAACCATCCTTTCCTAAGTGACACGATCACTCAAGTGTAACTACCTCTCATTTCCAATATATCTCACATAGAAATCGTCTGAGAGCACGAACTCATTTGACACAAATGATTCAAACTCTCTATGTCTCTTACGACCGACCTCGCCCCCTATTTCCGACTTGCCGCTCCCAGCCACAACCAGGCCTGATAAATGCTTCTGATCCTTCTCTCGATCCACCTTAGCCATCCCTCCGATCCTACCTCCAACCCTCTGCCCGACTAGTGCCGCCCTCCCTCCAACCACCTGCAAACCCGACGTCACCCTAGCTTCCTGCGACTCCTGACTTTGAAGCACTAGTCAACCTGACCCTGTCCGATTTCCTCTTTCTTTTCTCTATTTGTTTATATATATAATAATAATAAAATATAATATAATATTATAAAATTAATAAAGAAAGAGAGAAAAAAAGAGGGAGCAACTTGTAATCGCCGATTTCGAAGACCTGCACTATCGAGCTTAGGTCCGGCCAGGAATGCACAAATTGAAGCCCCCGTGCTATTGATTTTTGATATGGGCGGGAAGATCTTTTAAATTGAACGCCTCACGCAAGTGTATCTTAGATCCTGGTGGGATGATGCAGACATCCGACTATGAACGCTTATCAAAGGAAGAGACGAAGATCAACGGTCGAGATCATTATACTTTATCTTAATTTATTATTTGTATTTTTGGGTTTATTTATGCATTTTACGTTTTTACTCTCATTTGAGGGAGTAGTCTTATGTAAGCCCTAGGGGCATGTTTGTATTTTTTGAGTTTTTTTTAAAAAAATCTTATTTTGAGGCTAATATATAGAGATCATTGCTATTGTATTAGCATGATAGATTATTAAGAAGAATTTTTTTGCACTTTATTCTTGAGTGCGATGTGAGTTCTTAGGAGAGTGGAAGTCCCTATGAGAGGGCAACGCAATACCCACCAGTCGTAGGAAGCGTCCGGGCTCATGGTTTAAAGTCCCTAGGTGAAGGGTAACACATCACCCACCAACTGTAGGAAGCATCCAGGTTCGTGGTTTTATCTCTTCCAAACTCCCTTTCCCTCCTATCCACTAACCACAACCTTCCCCAACCCCACAAGCCACCGGCCTATTTCCCTTTGTATTTCCCTACCCCATCCAACCCCTCTTCATCCTCAAAGCCGCCGGTCTACACTTCTTCTCCCCAAACTGCCAGTTGACCCCACCTCTTTTCCCCAAGCCACCGACTTCTACCCCCCCTTCCACCTTCTTTGCCTCAAAAAATTGTTCAAATTGAGGTATTGAATACCTTCCTATTTTGGTCCATTCTAAACGTAGAAATTAAAATTGACAAAGGAGGGGATGTTGAGAGGTTGACGAAATTAAAATTGACAAATGACCCTTACGTAATGAATTTTAAATAAAATTTGTCACTTTAAACAATAAAAAAAATAAGACCAAACAATTTCATAATTTAATATGCAATAAAATGTTTCAGTTCTTTATTAGTGCGTGCAGAAAAGATATAGCTGATGATTTAATAGCACTTGGCATCTTTGCAGTTTACTTTTGTGAAACATATTGTGCTCAAATCAGAGAGATGCTTTTGGAAATTATTTGATAGCCTTTATCATGACATTATGTTATAAGGGTGACTAGTCGTGTAAACCATTAGTCCTTGCATTAAATCCTCTCAAAAAAAAAAAAAAGAGCTCATGACCAATAATCATCTTTGCTAATAAATGGTTCAACAACTAACAAAAAACCATTAAACCATATATCAAATCTCACGGCAAGATCTTGTTAAAATGAGTGATGATTTTGTCCTCAAAGTTTCCTAGGTTTTTAGATATATACATCCTTACGATAGCTAAGGCGGATGAAAATTCATTTCTACAAATAAACCAGTGCAACTTATCAAGAGTGTCACAAAATAGTTTACAAAGGATAGGATCCTTGCGGAGGGCCTATTTTGAATGGATATAGAGATATTGATAGATGATTACAATGGAAAGAGGTAAAATAAGGAAAATAAGCACGAAGGCTCGAAAAAACTATTAGCAATTTTATAGCCTATAATATGTAATCACTATGCTAGTGCCCAAGAAATTTCTCTTACTCGGAATGGAGCTCTAAATGCAAAATCTCTTGCAAAACATGAGAAGAAAATACAAGAGTTGACAGCTTGATGCAAGATGATGTCTGGCGAGTGTCATGAAGTATGAATGTCATTGAAAGCAACAAATGAACTTGATGGATATACCGACTCTTCATTTAGAGTATCTATAATGCTCATAAATATAGCTATTAATTAGACATCTTAAAGCGAGGAAAATAAAGTAGACCTTAATGATATGTATAAACTTGAAATCCTTTTAGATAATGCTATGATTAGTTCTAATGAAGGTTTTTGAACCTACATTTGCTTCAACAAATGTGCCAAATTTGCAAATGCCAATGTTTAAGAATGCTTTGTGGGTTAAATATTCAAATTTCATTCTCCTTGAAACAACCGGAGTTAATCTAACTTGAATTATAAGATACCTCCTAAATTTTTGCAAAATATAATATTTTCAATTGAAAATCATGTAATCCCCAATGATGGTCATGTTGAATATAAATCTCAATCGGTAGAGAATCTATCTTTCAAAATACTCTGAAAATCATAGCAAAATACATAAATTTAAAGTGACTTCAACGCCACCCTAAATTCCTATGAAAATATAAGTAACTTTGACGCACTCCGATGATGGTCATGTTGATAGTAAATCTCAATCGGAGGGGTGTTGGTGGAATTTTGAAAAGAATGATTTGCCTTACAAGATGCAAAATAAATCTAAATTAAATTTCTTTGGGAAAATCAAGAATTAAATTTAAATCTCAATTCTGAGGTCGAACGAATCATCAAGGATAATATACCGCCTCGAAAGGCAGAGATAAAATCTCCTAACGGGTTCAAACATAGAATTGTGAATTTTCTCTTGAATGTCGTAGCATTATTTAAGGAAGAATCACATATGATCCCGAAGGGTCAAAATGAAGTTCAGTCAAATATCTAACTTCGATAATCAAGAGAAGTGATTGTTAACTTTATATTTGAATCAATATTAAAACATGATAAATCCCCCTGAAGAAAAAAAATATGATCCGTTCGATTATGACAATAACGATCTTTTTAAATGGGAAATATTAATTAAGTTTTTTTAAAAAAACTATAATGAGTTATAAATCTTCTATGAGCGTAAGCCATCGTAGTTTATTACATCTTAAAAAATCAGAGTCTCTTATGAAAACTCTCGATTAAAATAATGACATAAATTTTGTTTAAAGATTTTTTAGGAGTGATATTAAAGAAGTTAGATTTTGGAATGTCAACTGGAATGGATCTAATTGGAGCACTTATTTTGGAGTCAAAGAAGAGGGGTAGGAGACACTTGAAGATTCTAAAACAATACAAAAGTGTCCCAACCTAATTTTAGTTGTTGGCCTTTAAGTTTTACATTGAAATCGAATATTTAATTTGAATTGAGCAATTTATTAAAAATTTGGAATGATATTCCAGAGGTTGGAGTCTTATGATTTAAAATTCGCTCCGGATCCTAAATCTAAATTGGACACCAAATAATGGTGACCCGAACCTAATTAAGGCAGTGTAAAAAAACCTGGACTTACCCCGGCCTGGATTGGGGAGCCAGCTAACCACCTAGTCGATTTTAAATTCATGAGTTCGGTCATTTCTATAAAAGAGTGGTAGGGATGTTTTTATTAAGATTTTGGAGAGATGGGATAGACGTCTAGAGATTGTCATAAGTGGTCCCTTTACTTATGTTGGGTGAAAATGTTAAAGAGAAATGCAATTAAAATATAGACTTTTATTTAATTTATTACTAATGCAATGCATGCTGATCGACTCGATTAGTACTTAAAATTGGATTAAGCAATTTTAAAAATATATAAAATAGTTTTAATCCTAGAGATTACATAGATTCCCCTTGACAGATCTGTACTCTCATAGGCCAAGTGGTCTACCAAAACTCGCAGGCAGGGAGGTGCCTAACATAAGGAAGAGAAGGAGAGGTTATTCTTTCCTCTTCGGTCTTCTCCTCTTCAGACTCCTTGGATTCTTTGTAGCTGGATAGTTAAATGAAAAAAAACTCCTCCCTCAAAGGGGAGGTTATTCTTTCTACTTTGGGTATGAATGTGATCGAAACTTGGGCTTCCAAATGGAAAATGACTATCCCCTAAGAGGTATCATTTTTTCTTTGGAATCCAACTTCGAATCTATGTATCCCAAACTTAAAGTGTAACTTTCACAACTCAATACATCAAATGAATTACATTAATATAAAAATGAAAATTCTATACTCTCCTACAAGGTTATCCTAATTATTTTAATTTAAAAGAGTTTCAAGTAGTTATATAATGAAATTAGAATTACTTAATCCAACCACGTTTGGCCTTGCTCTTATTTATTTGGGGGCTAAACAAGCTGAAGCACCTGTAACATTTATAATGAATATTATTTATTAGCCCTATTTTGTTGCCCTGTATGAGCATGATCACTTGTATTAGATTGAATTAGTATAAGTCATCCAAACATAGAGGTAAATCTAATGTTAGTCACATCATTAATCCATAGAGTGCAGTAAAAGTAAATAAAAACTCGCATCAAATATTTCAATCACGACATGCAATGAAATCTCTAAAACCGGACACACAACAGAAAAGTAAATACCGGCCTAGCCTAGATCTAGAGTCGGTTGTCCTAGCAAACTATCTAAAGTGTGTGTAGAAAGTCGTGTGGCTGGGGTAGATCCTAAACTGGTTTGTTTGTTGAGATTGTCTAATGTTTGAGTTTGTTAAATGTTAAAGGAGAGATTTATGTTTGAGTTTAAAGATTAATATGTTAAAGCTTAATTAAATTATATGTTTTAATTGTTAAATAATTACTACTTTTGTTGCTCACCAAGGCTGTGAAGTTTATTTCACCTTCGTTGAGGCTAAGTTAATAAGCTCGTAGGCCTGGGTTATCCAGTAGCAATCGGGGTTGATTAAACATGTTCGTGGTCTTGGGCCACCAGGCTCGATGAATCATCCTTAGGACACATAGCCCCGCAGCCTGTAGTAGTTCATTTTAAAAATATTGTTGATGTAGTTGAATTAAGGATTTTAATTTGGTTAAATAATTAAAATTAATTTAATTTTGATGTTTAACACTCCATTGAATCCATTCGTGGCATTGTGTCACTAGGCTCGAGGAACCAGACCTCGTTAGCACACTTAGCCCCGCAGCCCAGAGTAGTCCATCCAATAAACTTCATCTTTTGAATGGTTGTTGTGTATTAGAATATTGGTTAAGTAGTTTTATTAATCAAATGAAATTTTCTGGAATTTTAACAAATTATTGAATTTTTTAGATTTATTGAAATTATTTAATAGCATTAATTAAAGATGCCAAAAGTTGATTTTTTAAATTTAAGTTGATTTTTAAAGTTTCAAATCTTTAATAAATATTAGGCATTTTGATGAGTAATTAGGCTTTGAGTTTGCTTAATTTGGAGTTTTCTAAAAAAATTATGAATTTCCAAAGTTTTGACTTGATTTTTGACTTAAATTTGATCGGATTGTTGACTTTTTAACTTTGATTGATTTTTGAAGGTTTGATTTTTTTGTAAAATATTAGATTTTAATTTGAGTTAAATGTCTTTGAGTTTGATCAATTTGGAATTTTCTAGAATTAATTATGATTTTTGGAAGTTTAGTATTTATTGAATTTTTAAAATTATTTTAATTACGGAGTTTTAATGATTTTGATCCAAATCAGTCTCAAACCTCTTAGAATCACTCCCAAAGGTCAGAAATAACCTAATGGAATGTTTCCAAGTATTTGGGAATTTTTTTGGAATTTTAAATTAATAAAATTTATTAAATTATTAAAATTTATTAGGGAAATACTTGGTCAATCCACCTTTTGTTTGAACACAAGTAATAGCTCCTGCATACATATCTTTATTGATTTGAATATAAGCATTATTGACTCCTTTCTTTTCAAGAACTCTCATAAGCACTTCTCTTGGAACTTTATCATATGCTTTTTCTAAATCAATAAATATCATATGTAGATCCTCTTTATTTTCTCTATATTTCTCCATCAAACCTCTTAATAAATGTATGGCTTCCATAGTCGACCTACCCGACATGAATCCAAAATTGATTTTGAGAAACATTAGTATAACGCCACAACCTATGTTCCATAACTCGCTCCCAAAGTTTTAAAGTATGACACATTAACTTAATACCTCTATAATTCGCACAATATGCACAGAACCAAATCGGCTCGCTTCATCGAATGGAAGAGCTTGATTGTACTAGATGACTTAGACTTCAAGCTCAATCAAACGCTCAATCTCTTTAGTCTCACGTTACCTGGGTCGGCTACCATAATCCCTTTTTATCTCCATTTGTGTCATAATTAAAAGTCAAATTCTCGTTTAAATCTAAACCAAGAAAAGGTCATTCCTAATATTTCTTACCAAGTCTTTATTAAGTCTACCCCTACCTTCTTTAACATAACGTCTGAATCTAATACCTACACTCTCCTAGACCGGGTCATCGTAAAGGCCGCGCGTGTTTATGTGACCAAAATCACTCTAAGGCTTGACTTTCTTCTAATCTATCTTCTCTGAGCTACCCAACCTTTTCACGTTTTGCTCAATTTCGTATTCCTATCTTCTAAATGTTAAAGGCATCTCATCCACGCTGCAGCATCCTCAGTCCTACTCCACATTAACTTTAGTATTATGCTTCTCATTAAGGACAAACATTACGACATCCATTAAAGACATTGCAGTTTGAGGGGTAACATCTATCACATAAACAAGCCCGATGCATCTCTCCACTTCCCATCCAACTTTAATTCTGCTGATATATTCCCAATCTATTCAACCACAACTCTGAACAAATTAGATCCAAGATATCTAAAACGTGTACTCTTATTAATGACTGATCGCCCAAAGTCACAACCCCTCACTAGTCTATTACTACTAAATTATACTCCATATATTCCGTTTTAAATCTACTCAAGAGAAAACCTTTAGACTCTAAGTTACCTCCATAATTCAAAGTTACCTTCACTCCCTCTCTAGTCTTATCAACAGAAGAAATCATCAGCAAAGCATATACTAAGGTACATCCTCTTGCAAATGTCTAGTGAGAACATTCCATGACTAGCAAAAAGATATGGGCTTAAGGCTGATCCTTGAATGTCAACCAACCGAAAATTCATATCAAATCTGTCAGGTAGGTGTCATTCATTTTCAAGATTGATGAAGAATTATTCTTGCTTTATATAGGATAGAGAATGCTAAGAAATTTTTGACAGTATCAAGAGATACTTGTTTTACCCACCTATTTTTACAACACCAATTTCCGGAAAGCTTCTTATTCCATACACCGCGACATTAGAAGAGTCTCTTGGAGCATTGCTAGCTCAACATAATGAAGAAGGCAAGGAGAATACCCTCTATTATATTAGTTGAAAATTGATTGGAGTAGATATATGTTATTCTCTAATTGAAAAATACTATTTGACATTGATTTTCACTGTCCAGAAACTCCGTCATTATATGCTTTTACATAAAGTTACTTTAATATCAAAGGTTGATCCATTAAAGTTCTTGATGGCAAGACTAATGTTGATAGATCATCTCGCCAGATGTGCAGCGATACTAATGTAGTTTGATATCAAACATGTTAAAATAAATAAAAGGGAAAGTCTTAGCAGATTCTCTCGCCGCACATCCCGTTCCTGCAGATTTACCGCTCAATGACAATCTACCCGATGAACAAATTCTAGTTGTTCTGAAGGAGAGAAATTATAAATGTAAGAAATATATTTTGATGGTGCATCATCAATTAAATCTGCTCGACCTCTGAACCTCCCCAGAGCTCAAGCTGATATTAATCTTAATCTTTATAGCACCTAACAGAGGGATAATGAGATATTCATTTAGTTTAACTGAATCTAGAATCAACAATGAATTAGAATATGAAGCCTTAGTAGTGGATCTCGAAATCACTATTTTGATGGAAATTAATAACCTCAGAATTTTTGGTGATTCTCAACTCATTATAAATTAAGTATTTGATGTTTATAAAATTGATAAGCTTAGATTGGTTTATCATCACAGACAATTTCTCGAGCTCATGAAACAAATTATAAATGTTACATTAATCCAAATCTCTCGATCTTATAATAGTAAAACAGACTATTTAACAAAATTGGCTAAAGAAATGACAAGCATGAATGAAGAGCTTGTGTTAATCAGTGTTCAGACTCGTCGAGTACTAGAGCCATCAATTTTGTGTTCTCCGTAGGTAGAGGGGTTATCAAATCTTAAGATAATAAATACAACTCTGATTGATCCTCAATCTCCCCACCAATCTATTCTTGACAATCTACCAGATAAACCTCAAGCAATTGTAAGGAAAGTAAATCCAATACAACCTTAGAGTTATGGTGGCATTGCTTGGAAATTGAAGAACAAGATAATTGGAGGTAACCTTTCATCGACTACTTCAAAGAAAACAAGCTCTCAACAGATAAATCGTTAGTTATGCAAATAAGGAAATGGGCATTGCAGTATGCATTTTTCAATAATATGCTGTATCGAAGGATTTTTGATCAAATGTCGCTACGATGTTTTAGGATAAATAACGCTAATAAGGTTATATCTGAGATTCATGAAGGACTTTATGGTGCGTATCAAATGGGTCCTAAAAATGACTATTAAAATTAAAAAATGGGTTATTATTAGCCATAAATGATAACAAATTACTTCAATCATGCTAATAAATATCATTGCTAATAAGGTTATATCTGAGGTTCACGAAGGACTTTGTGGTGCGCATCAATCGGGTTCTAAAATGACCATTTAAATTAAAAGAATGCGTTATTACTAGCCATCAATGATAACAGATTGCACCAATCTTGCTAATAAATGTCATCACTAATAAGGTTATATTTGAGGTTCACAAAGGTTTTTGTGGTGCGTATCAATAGAGTCATAAAATGACCTTTAAAATTGAAAGAATAGGTTATTACTAGCCATCAATGATAAAAGATTACACCAATTATGCTAATAAATGTCATGAATGTCAAATGTCATGATGTTATTATATATCAATCGCCAAATTCATTACATCCCACTATTTTTTTTTAATTTTTTGATTTTTTATTTATATTATATTAGGGTACTGATATTATTAGGCCGATTGATTCACCATCATTAGCCGGGCATTGTTTTATATTAACAACAACAAATTATTTTTTTAAATGGGCTGAAACAACTTAGTTTAAAGAAGTCACTGCTAATTATGCGATCAACTTCTTTACCCATAATATCGTCTACATATTTGATGGGTCTTGTCGCATAATCTCAAACATTGTCTAACTTTTAAAAGTACTGAAATTTATATATTCATTGAGCGATATAAAATCAATTGTTGATACTAATCAATCTATAATCTAAGGATAAATGGACTAGCAAAAGCTTTAACAAAACAATGGTAAAGCTGCTCAAGAAAATTCTCACTAAAATGACTTACTAAGATGACAGAAGCATTTTAGGTATATCGTACTATATATAAATCACCAATCAAAGCTATTCCTTATATATTAGTATTCGGGACTGAAGCAGTACTGCCACAATCACTTTGAGTAGCTATTCAGTATGACCTCATGCAAGAACAAAATGCTCGCTTACGAATGGAAGAGCTTGATGTACTAGATGAAGTTAGACTTCAAGCTCAATCAACATCAATCCTTTATCTCACTACCTGGGGTCGGCTACATGAATCCTTTATCTCCATTGTGTCATATTAAAAGTCAAATTCTCGTTTAAATCTAATAAAGAAAGGTCATTCCTAATATTTTCTAACCAAGTCTTTTTAGGTCTACCCCTACCTTTCTTAACATAAGTCAAATCTAATACCTCTACTCTCCTAACCGGGTCATCGCAAGGCCGCCGTTTTATGTGACCAAACCATCTAAGGCGACTTTTTCTAATCTTATCTTCTACTGGAGCTACTCCAACCTTTTCACGTATATGCTCATTTCGTATAGGTTATAATATAAATATAAAAAAATAATAAGTTAAATGTTTTTGCATAAACGGTGTGATGGTAAGTGGGCATGCGCGGGACGCACGAGAGTCCGGGTTCGAACCCCGCCTTGAGCACAGGCGTGGCGGACCTAGGCACGGGTCGGCATGCGGGTCAGAGCGGGCTGGACTGTGGGGCGGAGCAGCTGGGTTGTGGTGCGCGTCGACACTGGCATAGGCGTGTAGCGGGTCTACGGGAAGCTGCTGCAGGCGGGCCGGCAAGAATTCTGAAACCGGATGGCTTTTTTATCAATTTTCTTTATTCCGGCTGTTTTTTTCCGCCGGAAATTGTACCAACGGAAATAATCCACCGGAAAAAATTCTATTTTTTTTGACTGAACATGTTTCCGATGCTCGTTTTACTGTCGAAAAAAATTTCATCAGCAACCTATACTCTATAACTCGCTCCCATAGTTTTAAAGTATGACACATTAACTTAATACCTCTATAATTCGCACAATCTTGTGCATCACCTTTATTCTTAAAAATAAGAATTAACACACTCATTCTCCACTCATCTGACATCTTCTTAGTCTTCAAAATAGTATTAAAAAGTTTAGTAAGCCATGAAATTCCTTCATCTCCTAAGCATTTCCACACCTCTATTGGAATATCATCAGGTCCAACAGCTTTTCCACCCTTTATTTTCTTTAAAGCCTCTCTAACTTCAGTTTTACTGATACGCCGATAAAAACATAAATCTTTATTTTCATTTAGGGTGCTAAGGTCACTATAGTCAATCTTATTTTCACAATCTTCATTAAAAAGTTTAGCAAAATATCTCATCCATCTTTGTTGAATATCATCTTCTAAGAAAAATATTTTTTTATCTTCATCTTTAATACACTTCACTTGAACTAAATCCTTACTACTCCTATCTCTTTGTTTGGTTAACTTATACATATATCTTTCTCCCTATTTAGTATCCAATCTATTATATAAATCACTAAAAGCTAATGCCTTTGCATCGCATATTGCTTTCTTAGCATCCTTACGAGCCACTTTATATATTTTCCAATTATTAGAATTTTTAAAATTAAATCAATTTTTATAACAAAGCTTCTTATTTTTAATTTTTTCTTGCACATTAGACTTCAAGCTCAATAGAATTTAGAAATTTTTCGAGCAAGCATGATAAAATATTTTGATCATATGGGTACGCCATCGAGTATTTAAAGAAAAAGAATTGGTCATGGTGCTTAGAAGATCAAGTATCCCACATCAAAGAATTAGTGATAAATTTGAACCAAATTGGGAAGGGCCTTTTGTCATTGAGAAGGTTTACCAAGGAGGGGCCTATCAACTTATAAATATGGAAGGTCGACGACCTATGCTTGCAATCAATGGGAGATATTTGAAGAAGTACTATTCCTAGAAAAGTAAGTTGAAACTCATTCCCTTACAAAGAAAGAATATAATTTTAAGATGTCTTAGAAACCCCTCTGCAAAATAAGGGGCATTTTTAAGTTTTAAAAATGTCAAAAACTTAATGATAGTTGAACTTCCCTTTAAGATAAAGGGCATTTTAAATATTTATTTGGCTTAATATCGATTCACAAATAAATATTTAAAATCATTAATGATGCTATCACTATACAAATACAAGGCAGAAGCTAGTGCCTTCAAGCAAGCAAATATGCGATCATTGTAAAAATTGAAGATTCATCTTTGAATTTGTCAAAATCTTGGAGTTGAAATAAAGAGACTTTTGGTCTGATAACTTCAAGAAATTAAATTAAAAAATTATGAGCTGTTATTGTACAAGTCCAATGCCCAAATAAGTTTAATATCAGTCTCATTAAGCCTATATGTGGCCGAGTCGCTAACAGTTTTACCTAGTCAACTAGCCATAATAAGAGGCCGTAGTAGAAATGCCCCTGTTTTTTTAGTCCGTTGACAAATATTATCAGTTTCGATATTTGTCCAACTCGATATGTCTAAGCAATTCAAATTCAGAAGAATTCCTCAATAATTAATAGATTGAGGCAAAATCTAGAAGAATAATCTCAATCAACTCAAAGGCACTAAGTCATAATCAAAACTTCTATCAAATTAGAGGCATTATTCCTTCAATAAATTTGTCAAGCACAAAGCTAAGATCGATGGAGTTTTTCTTCTTCAGCATGTTCGATAAAGCATAAAGCTCATGACGGAAGAGGCCACCTAGCAGTCCTTATAAAGCCTTAGGTTAAACTAAGGAATTATTGTTATCATCAAAATCCGGCATGCATAAATCTCTAGACTGATGACTATATTTTATTGACCAAATAATAGCCTTAAAATACTGAGTCACCGGTACACATCCTTCACCAAACCTGTGAAAGTATGAAGCTAGGGCATAATATATGTTTTATTTGTGACAAATCAAGAAGATAAATAAGGAAATCTATGTCATCACACTCGTTAAGGTTGGATTGATTATCAAATTGAAGCTCTTGTGCCATTGATTTTTGATCTGGACGAAAGATATTTTAAATTGAAGGCTCTGTGCGGTTGTATCATAGATCATGGCGAGATAATTGTTAATTTGAAAACCCCGTGCCATTTTATCTTAGATCTGGGTGAGTAGAACCAAAGGCAAATGCCTCCCAATCTCCCTTCGTGAGAAGGGGATGTCGAGAGGCTGTTGAAATTTAAATTGACAAATAACCCTTGTGCAATGAATTTTAAATAAAATTTGTTACTTTAAACAATAAAAAAAATAGAAGACCAAACAATTTCATAATTTAATTTGCAAAGAAAATGCTTCAGTTTTTAATTAGTGCGAGCAAAAAAGATATAGCTAATGATTTAATGGCAGTTGGCATCTTTGTAGTATACTTTTGTGAAATTTATTATGCTTAAATTACAAAGATAAGCTTTTGGAAATAATCAGATAGCCTTGATCAAGACATTATGTCATAAGGGCGACTAGTAGTGCAACAATACTTATGCTTGAGATATAGTAATGTAAAATCGTTAGTTACATTAAATCCTCTTGAAAAAAAAAGTTGAGCTCATGAACAATAATCATATTTGTTAATAAATGGCTCAACAACCAACAAAAGACCATTCAACCATACATCAAATCTCACGGCAAGAACTTTTTAAAATGAGGGTTGATTTTGTCCTCAAAGTTTCATAGGTTTTTAGATATATACACCCTTATGATAGCTAATGCTGATGAAAAATTCATTTCTACAAATAAACCCGTGCAACTTATCAAGAGTGTCACAAAATGGTTTATAAAGGAAAAGATCCTTGCAGAGGATCTATTTTGAAAGGATATAGAGAGATTGATAGATGATTGCATTGAAAAGACGAAAAGCAAGGCAAATAAATAGGAAGCCTCCAAAAAATTATTAGCAATTTTACAACCTATAACATGTAATAACTATGCTAGTGCCCAAGAAATTTCTCTTACTCGGAATGGAGTTCGAAATGCAAAATCTCTTGCAAAACATGAGAAGAAAATACAATAGTTGACAGCCTAATGCAAGATGATGTCTAATGAGTGTCATGAAGTATGAATTTCATCGAAAGTTACAAATGAACTTGATGGATCAACCAGCTCTTTAATTAGAGAGTTTATCATGCTCATAAATACAACTATTAATTATGCATCTTTGAATGAGGAAAATAAAGTAGACCTTAGTGATATGTATAAACCTGAAATTCTTTTAGACAATGCTATGATTAGTTCTAATGAAGGTTTTTGAACATGCATTTGCTTCGACAAATATGCCAAATTTGTAAATGCCAATATCTAAGAATCCTGTGTGGGTTAAATATATCAGTTTCATCCTTCTCCTTAAGAGGACTAGAGTCGATCTGACTTGAATTATAAGATGCCTCTTAAATTTTTGCAAAATACATATATTTTTCAAATGATAATCATGTAATCTCTGATGATGTTCATGTTGAATATATATCTCAACTAGAGGGGATTTTATGTTTCAAAATATTCATTAAACCATAAAAAAATACATAAATTTTAAGTGACTTCAACACCACCCCAAATTCCTACGAAAACATAAGTAACTTTGACGGACCCGAATAATGGTCGTGTTGATAGTAAATTTTAACCAGAGTGGTCAATTCTTAAAAGCATGTATATATTTTAAAATATAATTACCAAAGCTTAAAACTAAAATCCATTCACCTTCCGCATTTGTTTGTGGGGGGGGGGGGGGGTAGATTTGAAATTAACCTTAGCTCATAAAGAGCGGATGTTATGTCGGGTGTATCAGTAAGATTCATTCTCAAATAATCTTTTGCTAGCAAGTATGCGACACATGCCATCTGATCGCGTGATTTTGCCGCAAAATGACACAATTATATTACGATCATACCAAAGTCCGTATGTTCTCTAATGGCGTCAAACACTTGAGTAATGAATCATAGGGTATACTCAATAGGTATAAAGCCTTTGTCAGCTAAGGTGGATTCAGATCTATTCCCTTAGACAAACACCACCATAGGTCTACAAGCTATGATGCACGGACACGGACACGGCGACACGGACACGACACGGACACGGGACATGGCTTTTTTTGAAAATATAGGACACAGGTACGGCGCGGACACGGCAATACATTTTTTTATATAGTGTATATATATTAATGTAATATCATATTAAAAATGACAAACAATAATAAATGAATGACATGATAACTTGTCTAGCTTATAATATAAAATATTTAATACAAAATATCTAGTACAACCACAAAAATATAAGCAAATAATCACTTACTACAACATCAAGCATTTAAGCTTCAACTATTAGGATTAGCTTTAGAGGTTTGTTTTTGGTCTTCAATATCATCATCATTGAATATCACTACTTTCAACTCTGGTTCAATAAGAGAAAGATTTGTAATTATACAAAAAGAAAGGAGATGAAAATATCTTCACTGTCAAAGAGAAATGAAAATGAAAATATTCGATGAATGGGTATTAAATACAGACGTTGATTTGGTGTTGTGGATATGAAATAAGAAATTTAGTTTAAATCTTGCAAAATATAAGAAATTATATTTTAAAAAAATTATAAAATATTTAAGATATGCGTGTCGGACACGCGTGTCCAATTTATTTTTAATATTTTTTTAATCGGACACGTTTTCCGCGTGTCCGACATGTGTCGGAGGAGTGTCGGACGAGTGTCGTGTCGGACACGGTGTCGGACACTGCATGCCTCTTTGAGGAGAAGTGTCGGTGCATCGTAGTCTACAAGATATCCTTGGATGAAGTAACCCATGGTTACTGATAAGGTGCCTTATGTTAAGTTTGATTGACTACCTCCTCTGACTAAGTAGACTACGGATCATGACGGCTTGGGATGACAGAACCATGCATCTTGATCGGGCTTGTCTTCGTTTCCCCCATTCCTCATTTTAGGTTTATGATAATAAACTTCAAAATTAAAATTCAATTTCAAATCATAAAACTGTTGCTATTATACATTGGGTTTGAAACATATGCAACCTATCTTACGACTAGCCTTAATCGAAAGTTTTCTCTCATTATTGGGAGGGGTAATTAACTATAGGGGCTTGTGCCTATAGGAAACCCGAACTCAGATTATTAAGTCCTCACAAAATGGGGGAGAAATATCTGGGTAGTGTCTTATGTACAAACCTAATATGTCTTTTGAAAATTTATCCCGGAACCTAAATCCGTTAAACTCTCCTCGCCCACTTAAACAAACAAGAAAGAGCTGGTGTGGAGAGGCTGGGGCACGACATTTTCGGAGCCTACAGTTTGAAAGGTGATTATGTGGATTGTGTTAGAATAATTATATACATTTAATTATGTGAGACGTTGCAATAATTATTTAAGTATGTATATTTAATTATATAACTCATTAAGTGGCCCATATATTAGAATTATTGAAATTTAATTATTTATGTTTAATCCTATTGGTCAAGAAGAGATGATTTGATCATTCGTTTATGGACCGTTTGATCAAATAACTCCTATGCGGTTATTGTAATCAATCCGTAGGAAATAACTCCTATGCGGTTATTGTAACCAATCCGTAGGAAATAACTACCGGTCCTCTCTCTCTCTCATTATATGAGGAGTTGCTTTGCTCCATAGAGAACTAACTCATGAAAGAAGAAAGTGAAGGGAGAAGGGAGAGAAATCGTAGTTTGGAATTCGGCGAATTCAAAATAAATCAAGGTATGTTTTTCTTTCGATTGAAGGATTGTGAAACTTATATTTTAAACCATAATTTCGGGGGATCCACTACTTGTGAAATTTTGAACATAGATTATTCATGTGAATAGCAATCATGGGAGAGTGGATTAGTAAATGATTGAGTTCCAATCATTCACTAATACTTTATTAAGCGCACTTATTTTTCTTTTATCATACTTTGTATGTGTAGGATGCACGAGCACTTAGTTTATGCTCTTCTAGATCTAAAGACATGGTGTGTTTATTATTTTTTTGTATTCCCTACATTATTACCTCAAGAGCTAGTCCACAACTTTATTTTAAATCCCTCTAACATAGTGACATTTTAAGGACAAAAATTAAGGATCCGTCTAATAAACTTAGAAAAATTTTAGGAGCTAGGATAGATCATTGATTGACAAAAATTAAGGATCCGTCTAATAAACTTAGAAAAATTTTAGGTGCTAGGATAGATCATTTAAACTTAGTGACATCTTAAACATCCTAGAATTTCCTTGGATTTTTTTAGGGCTCTTTAGACCCTTTAATTAACCAACCCTAATTTACCTATTAATTAGGGCCCGATATATTCTAAAAATTATAATAAATCCATTTTAAATCAAAAAATTGCCTACCATAACTCAAACTCTTTAAAATTTAACCCTTAGTTTGACCTTAGCCTGACCCTTAATTCAACCCTAATTAAAAATTATCTTTTTACCCCTATTAGTTAATTAAAAATTATTAAATTTCTAAATTTTCCCCAAACACTTGGGAATACCTTCTTAGGTCATTTCTAACCTTTGGGGATGATTCCAATCAGTTTGAAGCTGATTTGGATCAAAACCCTAAAATCACCTCTAATTAGGCAGTTTTAATTATTCCCTTAAATGCCCAAATCTTTGAAAGTTAATAATTTTGCATGGGAAACTCCAAATTCAGCAAACTCAAAGCCTAACTACTCATCTTAAGCCCTAGTATTTATCGAAAAGGTTAGAAACCCCAAATATAGCCTATTTCCCATAATGATCTTTTGGACCCCCTTAACCTAACACCTAGAAGGACCCGAGACTTTTCAAAATTGGATAATATAATTTGAACTTCAAATTGGATAATATAATTAGATCCTAATTCACTAATATTTAAACTTTAATTAAAATTTTCTTTTATAGCCTTCAACAAATTCTAACCTTAGGCAACTTGAACTAATCATCCTACATATGACCTATTCAAAACCACACAAGCCTTACACACACATAAAAGTATTTACTAGGGCACCACTTCTAAACTTAGGCTAGGTTGGTGTTTACTTTTCTGCTGTATGCCGGGCTTTCAGAGATTTTATTGCATGTTATGAAAATTGATATTATGTTTGCTTACTTTTACTACATTATGTGGATTGATGTGATGGGCGATAGATTTACCCATAGGTTAGGAACAATATTTTTATACTAATAATGTCTCCTGCAGGTGGCCATGCTCATGTAGCGCTAAATAAAAGGGGGGCAACTATCATGATTTGAAAATACTAATAATATTTTATGCAGTCATTCAAGAATTGCTCAACCCCCCTAAATAAATGAGGGACAAATAAAATCATAATTATAACTACTACAGGTGGATTTCTTAGCCCTCATAATGAAGAGCATGATCAAGCATATGGCTGTGATGAGTATTTTTGTTTCTATATAAACTGCTTGAGATTTTTATTAGGATAACCTTATCGGAGAGTATAGAATTTACTGCTTTCAATTAATGTAATATTTATAATATATGTTTAAGTTATGAAAATGATATTTGAGTCAGGATATCCTTATCCAACTCGAATTCTAAAAGAAGAAGGCATCCTCAAAGGGGAGAGTCTTCTTCCATTTGAAAGATCGAGTTTGGATGGCTTTTATATATCAAAAGAGAAAAGGAAATACTCTCCTAAAAGGGGATAATTGTCACTTTATTTAGATATTCAAGCCACGACGAATCCATGGAGTCCAAAGAGGAGAAATCCAAGAGTCCAAGAAGGCTAAAGACCTGAAGACCCAATATCTCACTCAAAGTCATTTGCGTCAATCCTAAGCTTACAAATCCAGGTTATTGGTAGTGGTGCTCGACCACTTTACTTTCTTGTAGACCCTGGGTTGTAATTAAGGGCAGTTGGCCTATGGATATTTATTAATTAGTTTGATTATTTTTACTGTATTTTATTTATAATTTTGTACCTCCAGGGTTGTCTGATTTTCTTAGTTTATTGGTGATCAACATGCCATTTTTATTTTGGCTTGGATCTCATTAGGCTCTCTAAGGACTATAAATTTTTTTTTACTCGCAATTAATATTTAAAATTTTAAGATTTAAATAATATAGAAACTTAACGAATCTAGGGAATTACCAGAGCCGTCCGAGGTCACATACATATTAAATGCATTCTTTTCTTTGCTTTTAATAAGACACCTCCCCGCCTGCGGGTAGAGTTCAGATAATCTGGCCTATGAGGATAAAGTGCCATACTTGGGGAGGCATAGTCTTTTCTAAAAATATATTTTATATAAGCCTGTTTTTAAAGTCTTATGCATACATGATTTAGCCTCTTCAACCAACATGCATTGCATTAATAACTAACTAAATTAAAATATAATTGCATTAGCTAGGAGCATTTACTAAATTAAAATATAATTGCCTTAACTTCCAAAAACTAAGCCACCCATCTACCTTTCATAAATGACTTGACAATATGGTTTTAAATCGATTAGGTGGTTAGCTAGCTCCCCAATCCAGACCGGGATAAGTCCAGGTTTAATATTGCATTAGTTAAGACACGGGTATTAGTGTGTGTAGAACACTAAACCTAATTTAAATTTAGGATTCAAGGCTACTACATTCGGTTTCGCAGTATGCCTAAATAGTGGGTAAGTCCCTTATCTTGAGGGACTAGAAATCCTACTTATGTGCGTCACATGGATGACGCCACTTCCATCTTTCTCTCACGCATGTGTCGAGTGCTTGATTTATTTTTTCCAGTTTCTTCTCACTACCTTAGTCCCTCCAGATGTTAGTATGATCCATGTATGTTTACTAAGCCACTTGAACCTTTCTTTCCCTTTGAGTAGGACTTCCTAGTCTCAGACCTATGTGCCAATCCAATTTTAGAAAGGATAATGTATGATCCTTAATCGAGAGTTTTCTCATGCTCCAACTTGAGATGTAATTAACCACATGGGCTTGCGCCCGTGGAAAACTGAATTCCACATCTACTAAACCCCATTCGAGCTAAGGTATCGGGTTGGGGAAACCCATTGTTTTGATTAGGTCGTGTATATTACTACCCATTGGGGTGCACTGGCGAGAGTCACTATCATCAATGGTTAGTCGTATGCACCATCTAATCTGCCCTCCTATTGGCCCATTTGCGAGGAGCGCGGAGGCCTGCGATCGTCTCTATCCCTCAGGGTAGGTGTGGTCGTATACCCCTCCACAATCCTGCAATCGTAGCGGTGTTCCTTTCGGAGGTCCACAAATATATATTTTTACATTCAACCAACATCTTTTCTTGAGGAAGGGTATCATTTATAATTAATAATAGAAACTAGTTGATTCATACCAACTAGGTCAAGCCCCATGATTTTTTCTCTTTTAATGATTTTTCATATAATAATATTGATGTCACTTATAACTCTTATACCTTTCTCTTATTTGTTTGTGTGCTACATCTTTTGTACAAAATTATGATGATAAACCCTAGATCTCCTTATAGCTTTGACTGACATTGAAAGATAGAAAGAGAAACTCTGCTAGGGTTTTTTTTTTGACAAGAAAACTTGCCGCCTTCTTCGCTTCCCTAGGCAGGACTCTACTGTGAGGATGTCCTCCTCCTCCTTCCCTCTACTTCCTTCTACCTTCCCCACTCATGCACCCCTGAACCAAGACCTTCTTCACTGGAAGCTCCTTCTTGCCTCGGAGACTCCCGTCTCGCATTACTTCTCTAACTCCCTTTCTCACCACCCCACTGAAAACTTTACAGCTCACTTTACTAAGTCACAGCTTGATGTTGGAGCACCGGAATGGTCCCTCTCTCTCGTCAGGTATTCCATCGAGTGAAGACCCTTCAATGAAGTCCTTCTTTCAACAATTAAAAAAATATGGAACCTCAAAGGATATCTCTCCCACCTCACCCTTGATGATGGATTCTTCCTGCTTAAATTCTCAGCTCCAAAAGACTATGAAATGGCTTGGTTAGGCTGCCCATGGTTCTTCTTCGAAAAACCTTTTATCCTACAAAAGTGGACACTGAATTTTATCCTGAAGCGGGAAGAGTTTTCATCAATTCTCCTATGGATTAAAATAAAAGAAGTTACCTCTCTCTTGTTGGACACCGGAAGTGATCTCCAAAGTTGCCAGCTGGTTGGTGTGCCCTTGGCTGTCAATGCCCTAACCGCAACAAAAACCATGCTTACGTTCACCCACGTGTGTGTTTAGGTGAACTGTTCCTCTTCACTGCCCGATGAAATTTATATTTTGGTGGAGGGGAAGATTATTCCCCATCACTATTCTTTATGATTAGAGCCCATCCCCTATTCCTTGGCTATATCTATCACACCTAACCAAAATGCCCCAAAAACTCTTCCCCCACCATAGTAAATTTTGGATCCTCTTGATTGTTCGAGGATAAAAAAATATATAAAATATTGCATTGAAAAATTATTTTAAAAAATAAGAAGAAATTACGAAGGAAGCCTAAAGCATCCTCAAATAAATGCGTAGGTCTGAGAAACTTTTGTGCCCACACAATTACCGTAAAAGCCACCCGCTCTTCTGCTTTAATACATTGAATCCATCGGCATCTACATTGCCTCTCTCTCTCTCTCTCTCCCCCTCTCTATCTCCTATGGCGGAGCCGGAGAAATAGGTGGTTTTGATTACTGACTGCTCTGAGGGTGGTATTGGATACGCCCTTGCTTAGGAGTTTGCCTCGAATGGCTGCCTAGTGACGGTCACTGCTCGGTCGCTATCCTCTATGAGAAGTTTGGAAGGTGACCAAAGGTTCTTCCTACTTGAGCTCGACGTACTCTTTGACGAATGCATCCGGAAGGCAGTGGAAGGCACATTGGCGGGGTTTGGTCGGATTGATATCTTAGTCAATAACGTCGGCATCCACAACGTTGCCCCTCTCGCGGTGGTCCCTATGTCTACTGTCGAGCATGTGATGAGCACTAATGTGTACGGTAAGTTTCAGTGTTAACTAACACTGGAAAGTTTTTTTTCTCCTTTTTTTTTGTTTGCTAATTTTGTCAAGTAGGGTTTTATTGGAGTTAACTGATCTGAAATTGGTCCCCTCCCCAACCCAAAAATCTGAAATCGGTATCTTGAGATGTTGCAGAGAGTTTCCCGTACAATTTAGTCTGTTCTTTGTTCTGAGTTTGTGGAAATGGGTTTTTCTCTTCGTTGGAATACAAATTTTGCTTTGTTTTTAGTTATCTGTGGGATTGTCCACATCCCGTGATCTTGATATTTGCTATATTGATGAAGTATTATTTTATTTTTCCCAGCTATTTCAGTGTGTGTTAAACTTAAAGGGCTGCTTTTTAGCAGGATTTAAGTTGGATTTAAGCCGGATTTGTTATAAATCCTATCAAACGGTTTGAGAGCATGCAGTAAATCCGAAATGACTGGATTTACAAAGATATGGCCTAAATCCTATCAAGCGGGCCGCGGGCGGGTCGAGATGCCAGCCAGGTAGGCCTGATGCACGTTTCTGCGCCGCTTGCGACGGTTTGGCTACCCACACAAATTTGGACTCAATTTTTGGCCCAAACATGCCAAATCAGACGTTTTTGAGGTTCTCGGGACCGTTTTTGACGTTTCAGACTAAATTTCGGCACTTTTAAAGCCATTTTGTGCTCTTACACGCAAGATCAGAATTCAAATCACATGAAAAATTCTCCAAAAACTTTGTGACACATATTTTTGGACTCCTAGAGCTTGACGTTCGAAAATAGGGTGGCAACTGATATATCATCAAAAATTTATCTTGATCAGGCACAAATTTTGCATCTTGCGTGTCGAAGTGAAGAAGGAAGAAACTCCTCCTCGTCCACCGCCAGAATTCTGCCCGACTTCGAAGTGACGTTGAAATTTCACTCGACTTCCAAGTGACGCTGGAATTCTACCCGACTTCCAAGTGACGTTGGAGTTTTGACTGACTTTCAAGTGACATCGAAACTCCGCCCGATCTCCAAGTGACGTCGAAAATCCGCCCGACCTCCAGGTGACGTTGGAATTCTGTCTGATCTCCAAGTGACTTTTGGATTCAGCCCGATACCCAACATCGTCAAATCTCAAATTAGTGTTTGTAACTAAACTTCAATTCAGAAGTGGATTATTGTAATCTGATCGTACTAAATTTTAAGGATGAGTCAGCCTCTTGTACTTTAAGTAAATACTAGTGGAATTCTTTCAACTGGGCGTGGCCCTATCATTTTTCCCTTTCTAGGGTTTTCCACGTAAAAATACTGGTGTTCTTTCATCTTTTGTTTGCTGAATATCCGTACAAAGCTGAGACGAAAACTAACTCTATCACCGCATATATTCTTGCCCGCAACAAACCTATATCTCTAACTCTCTTTGTTTAAGGTATTTACACATACTCATTTGCTTCAATAAGTCAGTTTGGATAGTGATTGAGGTGTCTTGCAATCAGTAAGCTCTGGATGAATGACGGAGTTCCACCTGTGATGTTGTCTTAGTTTCTAGGGTTTCATCATGCAAATATATGGCGTGATGCATAAAATAATGCACAGTTGTCCAAAGTTGCATATCACCAACTTTTAATATGAAACTAAGAATATGTAAAATTTTATATATATTCGATAATCAATTTTGGCCTATTAAAAAATAACATAAAAGTTTAGAAACCTAATAAAATCATACGATTGATTGGAACTCACACTATAATAAAAAAAATCAAATTGTACCTTATTCACAATAATCAGTTATACAAGCAAACTAATAAAATAATGAGAAAATAAAAAGAGAAAAAGGAAATCATATAATAATAAATTCAAGTCTTATATTGGTACAAAAAGATTATTTCCTTTCAAAATTTAAAATTTTGAAATTGAAAAACTATATAAAATTATAGTTTAATATAAAATAAATTTATTTTAAATCCCCTCTATTTTATCCCTTCGATTCCTCTAGCAGCCCGATTTCTTCCCCCTGGCATTGGCTATTCGTTGGCTATCCCGCTGGCCTTTCGGGTGCTACTCCATTCAGTTGCCTGTTGGCCTTCTGCCTCCCCTTTCCTGATTGTATGGGCGGCTGTTTGGGCGGTTTGGCTCCCTCTCCTCTAATATATATAGTGGCTGATTTGTGACATTTGAGGGAGTTTTTTTGGTGAGTAAAGATTTCTAAAACCTGAGGGTTTCTTCTTGGAATGCTTGTGAGCTATTTCCACTTCTCTTCTCCTCTCTTTGATTTCATCTTGGGCTTTTTACCTACTTCTTCTCTCCACAAGTTTCCACCCCACTTGTATCTTTCTTCTCAAGTACTTGAAGGTGTTGGTTGGCCGGTTTGGTAGCATTTGGCGCAGGAGTTTGTGGTGGACGTTGGCCCAAGTTGCTATGGTGGACTTCTTGTTTGCATGTCTTTGAGCACTTATCTTTTTTCTACTATTTCTATGTATGTGAGGTGACCACTTTTTGGTTGTTCTGAGGTTAGTTTTTTATTATTTTTAATTTTTTATTTATTGACTAAAGGATTATTTGTTTTGAGTTGTGTTTGGTGTTTACTTACTAAAATTTGAACTGAGAAAAATTCTTCTTTCCTTGTTCTCCTTTGGTCTTTTTTTTTTTTAAATCTAGTTGTCTACATCAAGTTTGGTATTAGAGCCTAGGTTAGTATATTCGAGGTTGATATATGTTTTTTTCTTAAAGCAAAAAGGCTAATCAAAACAACCAAGGAAATTGATAACAAATGATACAACAATTATCAAATTTACATCAACAAATAAATAATATTGCTAACACTTTGGAAAATTTGAATTTCAACAATGTTAATGCTCAAAAT
This sequence comes from Dendrobium catenatum, assembly GCF_001605985.2. Taxonomy (NCBI): domain Eukaryota; kingdom Viridiplantae; phylum Streptophyta; class Magnoliopsida; order Asparagales; family Orchidaceae; genus Dendrobium; species Dendrobium catenatum. The sequence goes on along the minus strand of NW_021319953.1, from coordinate 125,010 downwards.
TCTGAAAGTGAAGAAGAAATCCCTAGGAATCAAAATAGACATTATAGGAATTGGGATTATGGGATAAAAATTGATTTTTATGACTTTGAAGGAAAATTACGACCAGAATAATTTATCGAATGGTTAGAAAAAATGGTCCAATTTTTCTAATGAAAAGAAATCCCTAATAACAAAAAAATTAAATTTGCTAGCTTAAATCTCATAGGCCATGCGTTAAATTGGTCAAAAAATCTTCAGAATAATAGACTAAGACAAGGGAAGGATAAAATTCAAACCTAGGATAGGATGAAAGAAAAGATGAGAGAAATGTTTTTACTATCTGATTACTCACGAACCTTATTCCAAGAATTTAAAAATCTTCATCAAGGAAACCAAACAGTTGAGGAATACATTGAAACTTCGAAATGATCTAGATGAATCTTAAGAACGAACTATCACTAGATACATTAATGGGTTGAAATGGGTTATTAAAGATCAATTAAGCCTACATTATGTAATCAAACTCGATGAAGCTTATTAAATGGCCTTAAAAATTAAAAAGCAACAACAAAGAAGTAACAAGACATCTGATATGATTAATCTTTGACCATCTGGAGTAATAAAAATTCAATATGCACAATCTTCTAATGTGCGAACAAAATATTTGAAACTCAAAACTTAGATAAAGGAAAAGGAATAAGGGGACCCAAATCGACTGAACCACCCAAGCTTATTGGACCATGTTACAAATACGGGTTATATGGACATCCTTCAGCTACTTGTAGAAAAATAACCCTCCTAGGACTAATTACATTGAGAATGATGAAGAATTAGAGAAAGAGGAAGAAGAAAATGAAATTGAGCCAGAAAATAAAAATGAGATAGAAAGAGTTGACGTAGAAGGAGACCAAGGTAACAAATTCTTAGTAATCCGATGAGTTCTAACTACTAAGGTTGAAAATGGAGATAAATGATCGAGGAGAAACATCTTTCAAACCACTTGCACTGTTGAAGAAAAACTCTACAGTTTGATGATAGATAGTGGTAGTTCTGATAACTTTATCTCACAACTGATGGTAGATAAACTGAAACTGAAATCAAAACCACTTGTCAAACCCTACAAAATCTCTTGATTTAAAGGAGGTGAAGTTACTGTCACGAAGCAATGCACTATTAACCTGTCAATTGAAAGTTCTTATAAGGATCAGGTTGTTTGTGATATCATGCCTCTTGAAGTCTGTCATATCTTATTGGGTTGTCCCTGACAATTTGATCATAAAATAATTTATAATGGGGGAAAAGAACACATACACTCTCACTCAAAATAATAATGAATTCACTATGTACCCTCAAAAGCACATTCATAACCCACCTGTCAAGAATACCAAAAGAACGAAAGCAAACACTCATGAATTTCTCCTTAACATGAATGAGCTAAAACAATCTAAGATATCATATCTGGTGTTAGGAAAACGGTCTGAACAAACCTCTCAAATTCCCAAAGAAATATAACCATTGATTAATGAATTCTCTGACATAACCCCTGAAAAACTGCCAAAAGCTTTACCCCTAATGAGAGATATCCAATGCCACATTCACTTAATCCCTGGAGCAACATTTCCCAATCTTCCTCATTACTGAATGAGTCTTGCCGAACATGAGGAAATATATAAGCAAGCGACTGAACTTTAAAAAAAAAAATTAATCAAAGAAAGCCTGAGTCCATATACTATGCCTGCTTTAGTTACACCTAAAAAGGATGAAATTTGGAGGATGTCTGTGGATAGACACGCTATAAACAAAATAACCATTAAATATAGGTTTCTAATACATAGGCTCAATGATATGATGGATATGCTTAGTGGTGTGAAATTTTTTTCTAGATTTTTGAAGTGGTTATCATCAAATTAGGATTAGGCATGGTGATGAGTGGAAAATAACATTCAAAATAAAGGAAGGACTATACGAATGGCTAGTCATGCCTTTTGGGCTATGCAATGCTCCTATTACGTTTATGAGAAATGAATCATATCTTAAGATCCTTCATAAGAAAATTTGTGGTTATTGATTTTGATGATATCCTGATTTATAACACTCATCCTACTGAGCATCTTAATCATGTGAAGCAAATTCTATAAACTTCAAGAGAAAAAAATTGTACATCAATTTGAAGAAGTATTCTTTCATGACTTAAAGTTTGACCTTTATAGGTTATATTGTGTCCGCTGAAGGATTTAAGATTGACTCTGTTAAGATTGAGGCGATCCAAAGCAGGCTTACTCCAAAGAATATCAGTGAGATAAGAGGATTTCATGGTCTAGCATCTTTTAATCATAAGTTCATGAAAAATTTCAGCACTTTAATTGCACTTATCACCGATTGTCTAAAAAAGGGAATTTTTAAATGGACAGTTAAAGCTGAACAAGCCTTTCAATTAATTAAAACAAAAATGAGTCAAGCTCCCATTCTTAGTTTACCAGACTTTGATAAAATCTTTGAAGTTGACTACGATGCCTCACATATTGGGTTAGGAGCTGTGCTTAGCCAGGAAGGTAAACCCATTGCATACTTTAGTAAAAAATTAAACAATTCTCTGTCTAGATATTCAACATACGATTTAGAATTTTATACTATCGTCCAAACTTTGAAATTTTGGAGATGCTATCTTATTTAGAGAGAATTTGATTTAAAACACTGATTATGAAGCATTACGATTTTTAAGTTCCCTAAAGAATTTAAATAAAAGGCATGCTAAGTGGACTTCTTTTTTGCAAGAGTATTCCTTTCATATTAAACATAAAACTGGAGTGTTAAATAAAGTAGCTGATACTTTAAGTAGGCAATCTCATCTTTTGGTAACTCTGTACCCAACCATAACTTCCTTTGATTTCTTAAAAGACAATTATGCTAATGATTCAGACTTTATGGATATTAGGGAATATTGTCTCACAAAAAACCTTGCCCATTTTATGATTCAGCAAGGCAAGGTTTTTTGTTCAAAGGTACTAGACTCTATATCACAAAAAATTCTTTGCGAGAACAACTTCTACAAGAACTTCATAATGGCGGTCTAGGTGGGCATTTTTGCCAAGGGAAAACTATTGCTTTAGTTGAAGAGAAATATTTCTAGTCCCACGTGAGAAAACAAATTGCTAAACTTATAAAACAATGTAAAATCTGTCAATCTTTCAAAGGAACATCTCAGAACATTTGCTTATATACTCTCCTTTCTATTCCAAATAAACCTTCGGAAGATATCTCTATGAATTTTGTTTTAGGTCTGTATGTTACTGCACAAAAATTTGATTTTGTATTTGTTGTTGTTGATCGATTTAATAAAATGACACATTTCATTCTATGAAAAAAAAACTTTTAATGCTTTAAATGTAGCTGACTTGTTTTTTAAAGAAATTGTGCGTCTTTATGGCATACCCCGAACATTTACATCTGATAGGGACTCTAGATTCTTAAGTCATTTTTGAGAATACTTTGGACTAAGTTGGGAACTACTCTTCAATTTAGTAGTGTTTATCACCCACAAACCGATGGACAAACTGAAGTTGTCAACCGAAGTTTAGTGAACTTACATAGATATCTTGCTAGTGAAAAACCTTCCCAATGGGTTTTTATTCTACCCTAAGCTGAGTTTACCTATAACAATTCTATTAATCGATCCACTTGAAAAACTCTTTTTGATATTATTTATGTTCAATCCATTCCTCACGTTTTGGATAGAACTTACTTACCCTTACCTAACAAAATTAGTGCTAAAGCCACATAAACTGCTGATCACATTAAATCAATCCAGTAGCAAGTCCTCAAAAAGCTCTGTATGGAAAATGTTAAATACAAATCTACTGCTGACAAACACCTAAGAGAGTATTATTTTAAAGAGGGTGACTTACTTATGGCCTATTTTCGTCGTCAGTGTTTTCCCGTTGGTACTTTTGGCAAGCTAACCCGGAAAAAATTTGGACCTTTTTTGCATACTGCGAAAATTGGGCACGAATGCCTACCTTATGGATCTTCCTATCTCAGTTGGAACTTCTCATATATTTAATGTTGCTAACCTTACTTTGTATGAAGGAAATCCAGTTGACTCTATGGATGTAGAGACTCTACCTGTTACCAGTTCTATTATGAGCAAGGTGATCAGATTGAAGATGTTTTAGATATTAGGACTACTCAATTCAGACATGGAGAACACAAACGGTTCCTAGTTAAATGGAGCAGCTGTCCGTTGACTGATTGTACCTGGATATATGCGGTGGAGCTAAAGAATTGTCATCCTGATCTCTATCATAGAGTTGTTGAAGCATTCTCATTAGGAGATGAGATTCTCCCACCTGGGGGGAATTGATGCAAACAATTTCATTTTAGTTTTTTTATTTTTGTTGAACTATTTTCTAATTTGAATTTTATATTTTTTTCTTTTTTTTTCCTACCCTATGATGGAAGGCAACCAATGATCATGTGTAGGTTGTGCTCTTTGACAAGTCTTGCCTTTGGTGTGCTAGCTTCTTTGGTGCCATGACTTGTGGGATGATTTAGATTTTGATCCAAGTTCCTTGGGTTTGTTGTTCCGGGTTTTGCAGCCTTGTATGTGAGATGTTGTGTTATGCTACCTTTTTCAGCTCATTATTATGAACTGCTATGTTCTGCTGCCTTTTCTGGCTGCATGCCGGGTTCATCCCACTTTGTTTTGCCCCTTCGTTTTCTATGCCTGCCCGGTTCCTTCCCCTTGGAGCTGGTTTTTCGTTGGTTGCATCCTGCTGGCCTTTTGTGTGCTGCTCCATTCGGTTGCCTATTGGCCTTCTGCCTCCTCTTTGCTGATTGAATAATATGGGCGACTGTTTGGGCGGTTTGGCTCCCTTTCATCTTCTAAATAGTGGATGATTTGTGACATTTGAGGGATTTTTTTGGTAAGTGAAGATTCTTAAAAACCCGAGGGTTTCTTCTTGGAAAGCTTGCAAGCTATTTTCACTTCTCTTCTCCTCTCTTTGATTTCATCTTGACTTCTTACCTACTTCTTCTCTCCACAAGTTTCCACCCCACTTGTAACTTTCTGCTCAAGTGCTTGAAGGTGTTGGTCGGCCGGTTTGGTAGCATTTGTCGGAGGAGTTTATGGTGGACGTTGGCCAATGTTGTTGTGGCGGACCTCTGGTTTTCATGTCTTTTAGCACTTATCTTTTTCTTATTATTTCGATGCATGTGAGGTGACCACTTGTTGGTTGTTCTGAGGGTAGTTTTTTATTTTTCATTTTTGTTTATTGTCTAACATTTGTTTGTTTTGAGATGTGTTTGATGTTGGCATACAAAAATTTGAATTGAGAAAAGTTTTTCTTTCATTAATGTTCTCCTTTAACTTTTTTTAATCTAGTTTTCTGCATCACTTTGAGTCTCATATTTATAATCAAGTCATCCCAAAATTTCAATAAAAGAGATTAACAAATAAAATCTACCACCACCTCCTGAAGATATAAGAATTGCAAAATTCATGTAACAAAAGTTAATCTTGTAGTCACCCGAATGATGATCAGGTTGGGGAATTAAACCATGTAACGAACTCAAATGAGCAAGAGAAAATACAACAGAAATAAAGAACACCAAAATTTAATGTGAAAAAGTCTGAAATATGGAAAAAAACTACAAAGCCACATCACACCAAGAAATTTACTATGAAAATTTGGGAGATATAGTACTGATATATTTTCTCTCTCGCTCTCTCCTTGTCTTTATTCTCAATTGCACCATTTTCTACGAACAAATAAAGAGAAAACATATAAAAACCACCAAGGGATGCAAATGAAAAATAAGAAACAAAATTGTCCAGCCTTCTCATAGTGCTGCGGCGCCACATTTTGACCATCACAACTCTCCAGTCTGTCTTTAGTTTGTCTGACAAAGCCGCAATGTTGGGGCCTGAAATGCCGCAGTGTTCCACTCTCTGTCTATTTCCAAGAAACTATACAACGCCGTAGTGCTGCAGGGTTATATGAAAAAATAATTTTCATGTGCAAAGTATCCGAACTCAAGCAAGGGGAGGACCCCTGGTAACCCCCCCCCCCCAATGAGCTCGGTTGTTGGAATTGAGGTTCTAGGTAGCAATACAAATCGATTGATCGACATAGTCAAATTGCACACAAAACAAACATATCACAGAAGTTCTGCTTGCAAGTTTTGCAAGATTGCGGAAGACCCTCAATCAGGATTCAGCAGCCGCTCAAATAAGGATTAGTTGAGGCTAGTAGGCTCAAAATGCATGGCATGGTTCATAGGCACGAGAAGCACTAAAGTCGCAAGTAGTAGAGAATCGACCTTTGTAGAGACCTAAATCATTATACAATCCAACTACGTAGGATTAGCTAATTCAAGTTTTAGTGAATAGAATCAAACCTATGATGGAGTTCAGAAAATTAGAGAACATAATATGTTCTCTCAAGAAACATCATAAGTACGATTCAAATAAGAAAATTAAAATGAAAATGTATAAGACCAGAGAAAACTACTTTAAGAAAATCAATATTTAAATGGTCAATTTGCTCATTTCATCACACACATCATGTGTTTCCCAGGAGTTGAACTTTGAAATTTGCATAAAATTGGTAGCATGAATGTTAAATCTATTTTAGTTGAATATTATTAAGAATATATGCTCTTGTATTGAAACACTGTGTTGTGATAAAAAATAAGCATGCTGTTGCCTTGAGTAGAGTTTTAATTATTTTGTACATAATGAAAATCAAATTGACTTGCTTTTATAATATCAAGAAAGATTATGCCACTTGTAAAGACTTAAATGAGATATAGGATATCTTAAATATTGAATTACCTATGCTCAATGAAAATTCATGATTAAATTTGACTTTCTTCTTAAGAAAACTTGTTTATGCATTTCTTATTCATTTATAAGAGATGATATTATTCTAGAATTATATGATGATGCTATGTGCAATTATGGTTGTGATAAAGCTAAATTCATGACAAAGAACAATATTATTAAGTTTTCTAATTTTTATTTATGAGATATGAAGGGTGTGCAACTTGAATTTATTATTTGAGCAACTCAATTGTGTTTTTAGGTTGGTATCATGGTTCATCTATATCTCATGATTTAATATGTTTATTGCAACACACGAACTCATGAAATTAAAAAGAGAACAAAGTTCTACGGTAAACATGTTAATATTATGAAATCATAGCTATTTTATTGTATTGATTGATTATTTCACACTTCTTTGAGTTGATAGACCCTTTGAAATTAATTAAAGCTGTAGTACCACATATGATATCTAAGAGAAAGAGAAAGATTGAAAATGTGGGCAGTGTAGCTGCTTTTGCTCCAGATCCTTGGGCAGGTGCTTATACTACATCCAAAGATGCTCTTCATGCTCTAACTGACACCCTCAGGTTGGTTGTCCTTTATTGCTCTTCTTTATATTTTCCTAAACTATGATTCCAGACATGAATTCTCAATCTGGTTCTTGCACCTGTTGTGTTCCTTTCAACAGTGAAATTTAATTATATTTTTAATTATTAAATGCATGACTTAATAAACATGATAAAGAGTCAGAAAAAAAATATCATGATTCAAGTGAACATTGATGCATCTTCCTAGTTTCCTCAAAATTACAATAATAACTTTTTTTTGTTGATTAGATGTGATACAACTTTGTTTTTGCTATTTTGAAAGACTAGACAAGCCATTTGGTATACGTGTTATAACTATGGTACCAGGAGCTATTAGATCAAATATTGGAAATTCTTCCTTGTCATCCTATGATCGCATGCCTGAGTGGAAGTCTACAAACCATTTGTGAAGGCTATAAAGGCACAGGCTGATTTCTCTCAAACCGCCCAGTCAACTCTAGCCAATGAGTTTGCAAAGGAGGCGGTGGCTAATATATTGCAGAAAACCATTGGCTGGAGTTGACCAGACGGTTTGGCAGGACTCATTTGATAATGAGGAAGATTGGGTAATGTTGGTTCAGCGAATGTGGTGTTGGATATCTCTCATTGGGGCTAAAGCTTTTGGCAGTTCTTCAGGGGTTATGTTAGAGAATTCATTAATCAATGGCCGTATTTCCTTGGGAATTTGAGAGGTTTGTTTAGACTCTTTTCCTAACACTAGATATTGCTATCTTAGATTGTTTTAGCTCATTCATGTTAAGGAGTAATTCAAGTGTTTGCTTTCGTTGTTTTGGTATTCTTAGTAGGTGGGTCAAGAATGTGCTTTTAAGGGTATATAGTGAATTCCTTATTATTTTGAGTGAGAGTGTAAGTATTATTTTCCCCATTATGAATTGTTTTAAGATCAAATTTCCAGGGATGATCCAATAATATATGAGCGACTTCAAGAGGCATGATATCACAAAAAATTCTGGAGACTGTTAAGATAAGGCAAACTCAATTTAAGATAATTTTCTTATTAATTTTTAAAGTAATTTTTTACTATAAAAAATTCTGGAGACTTTATTTATGATAACTTTTGATCGATATTTTCTTATGCTTTTATTTTTATATTAAAAATTATTTTATAAAATAGAAAAAAAGCCGTCCGGTAGCTTTTTAAGACACCCCTAGGTTCGGTTACATGCGTCAAAGGTCTAGCCCAATCGCCAAACCAAAGCCGCAGGTCCATTGGCCCGATTTATGAAATCTGAATTTTAACGAAGCCTTCTTTTAAATTCCCCTAGAAGGTTAGGATAACTTCTCTTCGAACCGACTTAGGAGGCCGCGAGAGACTCCGACTCTGGTAGGTGGAGGGATCGGGCAACGAAAGTAAGAGGCATGAAAAGTTTTCTTCGTTATTCTTTTCGGAGT
>NW_021319953.1:114096-115215 GCF_001605985.2 Dendrobium catenatum | reverse complement strand
AGGCTTAGGCATAACAGGTTTTATCCCTGCCGTAAAAGGTAGAGGCTTCTTAAAGCCCATTTTAATTTGTTTCTGGGTTGGCTTCATGTTGCTTTAGGGTTCCTTAATCTTACTCAGATCCACTTGAGGAGGGATATTTACCATCTGCTTATTACCGTTATTTTCTTGAGGCCTGCTTTGAGAACAAGCACTCCTACGCCGGCGTGCAGGAACTTGAATCCACGGCCCAACCAAATCCCCTTCCTCCTGAGCATCAATATTCCTCACAGTGGTATCAAGACCTTTCTCTTGTTGTGTCTACACCCCTTTACCTTTATCATCACTATTAGAAAATTTCTTCTGGTTCTCCCCTTCAGTTTTAAGCACTGAAGGCCTAGCCTTCTTAATATTCTCCACTGCAGGCCTTCCAATGTTATGCATACTTTGAGCAGAGCTACCCTCTCCCACTCCTCCAATCTTCATCTGTACACCCTACTTTTTCATAGCAAATTCTCCTTGGCCAGTAGCTTTTGATGGGCATAGCTCCTTACAATGTCCCACCTTACTACAACCATAGCAAAGAAGACCAATACCTTTGTACTCCACCTTCTGGTAAAACTTTCCATACAATCCATTGACCCAAACTCTTGAATGTAATTTATTGGCCAAGTTCATCCGAACACAAACCCGTGCATATTCCCGCCTCCCTTAATTGCCCGTCTGTGCATCAATCCAGAGAGGAAGTCCTATCCTTGAAGCAATTCGGGATATATTACTAGCATCCCAATATTGTAACGAAAGGTTAGGAAGTCGTATCCAAACAGGGGATGAGAGACCGTCCATAGATGCCGGAGAAAAATTTGGCGTCCACCTGTCACACCCCACGATGTTTCCGCCAATAAACCAGGGCCCTCCACACAAGGCAGCATCCCTAGCTTCAATCGAAGAAAAGATACAAACGAAACAGTCGGATCCCAACGTACTGAGCTGAAAATCACCAAATCAACCCCACTGCCTCTGGATCTTTGACTTCAGCAATAATTAAGAATACCGTCTCACCAAAATCTTCCCAACAATTGCTCTATCAAGCATAGTCAAATTATCATTCACACAGTCCAAATCAAGATCTACAGAAATCCC
>NW_021319953.1:49431-111865 GCF_001605985.2 Dendrobium catenatum | reverse complement strand
TCATGACAATAACCTTCCAGGTAGTAGAAATCTTATACCCTTGAGTATTATCCCAAAGCCTCATACCATATTTAGTCAACAAAATTTTATACAAGGAAGAATCAGGATGTTGGAGCAGTTCCCATACAATCCGAGCGCGGAGAGCACCCTTCCAGACGAGAAGATCATAAAACCCAAAGCCTCCTTGATTCTTCAATTTGCATAGTTCCTGCCACCCCACATAATGCATACCTCTGCTATTTGGATCCTTTTGCCAAAGAAACCATCTCCTTAACCTCTCAATAGAGTTTAGAACCCTATTAGGAATGACAGTATGAGTCATAAGATATATAGGGATTGATAATAATGACGTGTTAATCAGTAAAGCTCTACCCGCCAACGAGAGCTATTTTTTTCCCCACACAGTCATCTTCTCTTGAGCAGCCTTCATCACCTTAGCAAAGTCAGCAACAGCAAGTTTCCTCATGACCAAAGGAAGTCCAATGTATTCAAGAGAGTCCACTTTTCTGTATTTCATCAATTTGGCAAGCATTCTTTTTTTGAGAGATGGCCGAACAATTGCAATTGCATTCATGAAAAAAAGGAAATTACAAACTTCAAAGAAAAGCTACTGGCCATTAGTGCTCTAAAAAATGGTAAAATCGCTATCTTCGTCAAGAATAGCAAAAAATTCTTGAGGAATACAATGGTTGAAACTATCCCCAGTATCAAAAAAATAGAACTATCTATAGCCCTTTGTGCACAAAAATGGGTAGCTTTGTTAAATCTTCTATAGGTATGCACAAAAATTACTTTTTGAAACAGCCTGATGCAATTCAGTTCCTCACACTCCCTCGACTGCAACTTCCATTTCCCCCTTTCTACAAAATCCTGCATATGCTTGATCACTCTAGCATTATCTCCTTCTAAAATCACTCCATTCAACTCATACATCCAATCTTGGAGTAGTTTATCAATGTATTGAAAAGCCAACTATTCCACACGCGAGTTGTCCCAATGCGTTAAGCTCTAGCCAGCCGCAACCACCAACCTCCCAGCATTGTCATGGATGACAATACCAATCCCCCCAGCATTCAAGTTATGCAGAGCTCCATTTAAGTTTATTTTCAACCAATCTGAAGGGGGAGGACACCAAGAGAGCATATTAGACAATCTAAGGGATAAAATAAAAAACTAACAGATTTTCAATTGCAACAACATCACAGAATATGGGCCATCCAGAAATCGCCCTATCCCAAATCCAGGTGTCATTAAGAACTTCAATATTCTGTCCATTGCAAATATTCCAGCGAATCGAGTTCTGTAAACTACCCCGTCACAAATGATCCTCCAGCAATTGGAGATCCCTCTTCTCATCTCATACTCTCAAGGGTTACCACCAAATTTATGTTTAAAACACCTATGTAGTAACCCCTCAGTCTTATAGATAAAGTCCCAAGTAATTCTGGAACGCAAAGGCCGATCCAGTCAATAGACGCATGGAACCCAAGGCTCCCAAGACGTCTCGGTTGAGTCATGCCTTCCCAAGCTACATAATGTAGGCTTTTATGAGTAGAGTCTCTGTCCCATAAAAAATTGCTACAAACCTTCTCAATTTCGTTTAGGACACACCTTGGAACAACAGTATGGGTCATTCAAGTACACTGGACTTGGTAGCAACACAAAATTAATAAGTGTAATAAGTCCAGCCATAGAGAGATGCCGAAACCCCCACTTCAGAGTACATTCAATAGCTCTCGAAGTTAACGAAGCAAAATCCTTCCTAGTGAGCCTTCTCATGGCCAACTTGATGCCCAAGTAGTCCAACTCATCCACCTTGCAGCACCCCATCAATCTAGCCAGCCGAAACTTCATAGTGGAAGGAGTCCTCCTACTAAAGAGAATGGTTGACTTGTTCGTGTTGACCCGTTGACCCATCCAAGAATAGTAGTCCTGGAGAATGGATTTAAGCTTCTTGGCATTGGGGATCGAGGAACCTGCAAAAAATAAAATATCGTTAGCATAAAGGAGGTGGGAGACAGGAGGTCCCCCACCACAAATAGGAACACCGAGCTCTCTGAATTTCTGCTGAAAGAGAGCAGACAACAGCTGAGAACAAAGGATGAACAAGTAGGGTGACAAGGGGCACCCCTGACAGAACCCACACCCTGCAGTGATCGCCTCTGTAAGTTTCCCATTTATAAGAATAAAGAACTTAGGATCCTTGACAAAGCCGAGCACCCAAGTACAGAATCTAGGAGGAAAGCCCATACGGCTCATAACCATCTCCAAAGTCCTCCAACTCATCTTGTCATAAGCCTGTTCCATGTCAACTTTTAAGGCCAAAAACCCCTTCGTCGACTTTGAGACCTTAAATTTGTGCATCAGTTCCTCCCCTAGCAGGTAGGGATTAGAAATAGATCTCCCCAAAACGAAAGCCGCTTGTTCCTCCGATATCAAACTTGGCAGCACATCCTTAATCCGGTTCACAAGCACCTTCGCAACAATCTTACTAGTAGAGCAATCTCCTGCCTTCTTCAAACCTCCTGAACCACCGCTCAAATGTCTCCGATCATCACCGCCAGCATTTCCGTCACCACCTTCGGTCACCCCCCTTTATCCCCATTTTTTCTCTCACTAAGTTACGCCTAGAAAGAGAAAGAAATGGGACGAAATGATGCTTGAGAGAGAAAGAGAGGGAGGGAGAGAGAGAGAGGGGGGAGGGGAGAGAGAGAGAGAGAGAGAGAGAGAGAGAGAGAGAGAGAGAGAGGAATAAAGAGAGAGGAACAAGATAGAGAGAGAGAGAGAGAGAGGAATAAGAGAAGAATAAGAGAGATGGAGAAAGGTAGATAGAGTGAGAGATAGATAGATTGAGAGAAAGAGAGAGAGAGGAAAAGGGAGAGGGGAATAACGTAAAGGGAGAAAGGAAGAGACAGGGAAAGGAGAGAGAGTGAGAGAGAGATAGAGAGAGAGAGAGATGGAGAGAGAGAAAGAATGTGAGAATGAGTGACATAGAGAGATAGATAGATAGAGAGAGAGGAATAAGATAAATGGAGAAAGGTAGAGAGAGAGAGGAATAAGATGGAGTGAGAGAGAGAGAGATAGAAAGAGAGAGAGTGTGAGTGAGAGATAGAGAGAGAGAGATTAAGAGAGAGTGAGAGAGAATGAGAGATAGAGAGAGGGATAGAGGAAGGGAGAGAGATAGGGGGAGAGAGAGAGAGGGAGAGAGAGAGATAGGAATAAGAGAGAAATTAATAAGAGAGAGAGAGAGGAATAAGAGAGGGGAATAAGATAGATGGAGAAATGTAGAAAGAGTGTGTATGTGTGTGTAAAAGAGAGAGAGAGAGAGAGAGAGAGAGAGAGAGAGAGAGATGGAGAAAGGTAGAAAGAGTGAGAGAGAAAGGTAGAAAGAGAAAGAGAGGGGGGAGAGAGAGAGTGAGGGAGAGAGAGGGAGAGAGAGGGAGAGAGATGGCCGAACATTTGCAATTGCATTCATGAAAAAAAGGAAATTACAAACTTCAAAGAAAAGCTACTGGCCATTAGTGCTCTCAAAAAAGGAAAAACCGTTATCTTCCTTAAGAATAGCAAAAAATTCTTGAGGAATACACAATGGTTGAAACTATCCCCAATATCCAAAAAAAAGAACTATCTATAGCCCTTTGTGCACAAAAATGGGTAGCTTTGTTAAATCTTCTATAGTTATGCACAAAAATCTCTTTTTGAAACAACCTGATGCAATTTAGTTCCTCACACTCCCTCGGCTGCAACTTCCATTTCCCCCTTTCTACAAAATCCTGCATATGCTTGATCACTCCAGCATTATCTCCTTCCAAAATCACTCCATTTAAGTCATACATCCAATCTTGGAGTAGTTTATCAATGTATTGAAAAGCCAACAATTCCCCACCCGAGCTGTCCCAATGCGTTAAGCTCCAGCCAGCCGCAACCACCAACCTCCCACCATTGTCACGGATAACAATACCAATCCCCCCAGCATTCGAGTTATGCAGAGCTCCATCTAAGTTTATTTTCAACCAATCTGAAGGGGAAGTACACCAAGAGAGCATATTATACAATCTAAGGGATAAAATAAAAAACTAACAGATTTTCAATTGCAGCAACATCACGGAATATGGGCCATCTAGAAATCGCCCTATCCCAAATCCAGGTGTCATTAAGAACTTCAATATTCTGTCCATTGCAAATATTCCAATGAACCGAGCTCTGTAAACTACTAGCCCCGTCAAAAATGATCCTCCAGCAATTGGAGATCCCTCTTCTCATCTCATACCATATTTATGTTTAGAACACCTCTGTAGTAACCCCTCAGGATTATAGATAAAGTCCCAAGTGATTCTGGAACACAAAGGCCCGATCCAGTCAATAGACGCATGGAACCCAAGGCTCCCAAGACGTCTCGGTTGAGTCATGCCTTCCCAAGCTACATAATGTAGGCTTTTATGAGTAGAGTCTCTGTCCCATAAAAAACTGCGACAAACCTTCTCAATTTCGTTTAGGACACACCTTGGAACAACAGTTTGGGTCATCAAGTACACTGGACTCGGCAGCAACACAGAATTAATATGTGTAATACGTCCAGCCATAGAGAGATGCCGAAACCCCCACTTCAGAGTACTTTCAACAGCTCTCTAAGTTAACGAAGCAAAATCCTTCCTAGTGAGCCTTCTCATGGCCAACTTGATGCCCAAAAAGTCCAGCTCATCCACCTTGCAGCACCCCATCAATCTTGCCAGCCGAAACTTTGTAGTGGAAGGAGTCCTACTACTAAAGAGAATGGCTTACTTATTCGTGTTAACCCGTTGGCCAGTCCAAGAATAGTAGTCCTGGAGAATGTATTTAAGCTTCTTGGCATTGGGAATAGAGGCACCTGCAAAAAATAAAATATCGTTAGCATAAAGGAGGTGGGAGATAGGAGGTCCCTCACCATAAATAGGAACACCGAGCTCTCTGAATTCTGCTGAAAGAGAGCAGACAACAGCTCAGAACAAAGGATGAACAAGTAGGGTGACAAGGGGCACCCCTGACAGAACCCACACCCTGTAGTGATCGCCTCTGTAAGTTGCCCATTTATAAGAATAAAGAACTTAGGATCCTTGACAAACCCGAGCAACCAAGTATAGAATCTAGGAGGAAAGCCCATACGGCTCATAACCATCTCCAAAGTCCTCCAACTCATCTTGTTATAAGCTTGTTCCATGTCAAATTTCAAGGCCAAAAACCCCTTCGTCGACTTTGAAACCTTAAATTTGTTCATCAGTTCCTCCCCTAGTAGGTAGGGATTAGAAGTGGAACACCCCGAAATGAATGTCGCTTGTTCCTTCAATATCAAACTTAGCAGCACATCCTTAATCCGGTTCACAAGCACCTTCGCAACAATCTTACTAGTAGAGCAATCTCCTGCCTTCTTCAAACCTCCCGAACCACTGCTCAAATGTCTCCGATCATTGCCGCCAGCATTTCCTTCACCACCTTCGGTCACCCCCCTCCATCCCCATTTTTTCTCTCACTAATTTACGCCTAGAAAGAGAAAGAAATGGGTCGAAATGACGCTTGAGAGAGAAAGAGAGGGAGGGAGTGAGAGAGAGAGAGGGAGGGGAGAGAGAGAGAGAGAGAGAGAGAGAGAGGAATAAAGAGAGAGGAACAATATAGAGAAAGAGAGAGAGAGGAATAAGAGAAGAATAAGAGAGATGGAGAAAGGTAGATAGAGTGAGAGATAGATAGATTGAGAGAGAGAGAGAGAGGAAAAGGGAGAGGGGAATAACATAGAGGGAGAAAGGAAGAGAGAGAGAGAGGAGAGAGAGAGAGAGTGAAAGAGAGATAGAGAGAGAGATGGAGAGAGAGAGAATGTGAGAATGAGTGACAGGGAGAGATAGATAGATAGATAGAGAGAGAGGAATAAGATAAATGGAGAAAGGTAGAGAGAGAGAGAGGAATAAGATAGAGTGAGAGAGAGAGAGAGTGTGTGAGTGAGAGATAAAGAGAGAGATTAAGAGAGAGTGAGAGAGAGAGAGAGAATGAGAGAGAGAGAGGGATAGAGGAAGGGAGAGAGATAGGGGGAGAGAGAGAAAGGGAGAGCGAGAGAGAGGGAGAGGGAGAGATATAGGAATAAGAGAGAGAGAGAGGAATAAGATAGGTGAATAAGATAGATGGATAAATGTAGAAAGAGTGTGTATGTGTGTGTGTAAGAGAGAGAGAGAGAGAGAGAGAGAGAGAGAGGAGAGAGAGAGAGAGGGAGAAAGGTAGAATGAGTGAGAGAGAAAGGTAGAAAGAGAAAGAGATGGGGTAGAGAGAGAGAGAGGGAGAGAGAGGGAGAAAGATGGCCGAACATTTGCAATTGCATTCCTGAAAAAAAAGGAAATTACAAACTTCAAAGAAAAGCTACTGGCCAATAGTGCTCTCAAAAATGGTAAAACCGCTATCTTCCTCAAGAATAGCAAAAAATTCTTGAGGAATACAATGGTTGAAACTATCCCCAGTATCAAAAAAATAGAATTATCTATAGCCCTTTGTGATCAAAAATGGGTAGCTTTGTTAAATCTTTGTTGGTGGAATTTTGAAAACATATTTTAAGAATATTAGTTTTCTTTGGGATTTAAAATTGAATTCTAAAATCGAATTGTCTCGTTAGAAAAAGTATATCACCTCGAGAGGTGAGAATAAAATTTCATAACGGTATTCAGATTTAGAATTATAAAATTCATCTTGAATATCGTGACCGGATGCTAAAGAGAACTTCATATGACCCCGAAGGCCCGATTTCTTCACAGAGAACTGGAATTTGTTCATCAACTCCTGAGCAATAAGGCCATGATTGGAAATAGACCTCCCTGGAACAAAAGCCCCTTGCTCCTCACTGACAATGCTGCCCAGCACTGGTTTGAGCCTATTAATCAAGATCTTTGCCACAACCTTATAAAAGGATTGACAAAGGCTAATTGGTCGAAACTTAGCCGGCACACATGCATTTTCGACCTTTGGTATAAGTACCACCAAAGTATCCTTCTAACTTTCACACATAGAGTTAGTGCAAAAGAAAGGTAGAAAGAGAGATATAGAGAGAGAGTGTGTGAGTGAGAGATAGAGAGAGATTAAGAGAGAGAGAGAGAATGAGAGAGAGAGAGAGGGATAGAGGAAGGGAGAGAGATAGGGGAGAGAGAGAAAGGGAGAGCGAGAGAGAGGAAGAGAGATATAGGAATAAGAGAGAGAGAGAGAGAGAGAGAGAGAGAGAGAGGAATAAGAGAGGGGAATAAGATAGATGGAGAAATGTAGAAAGAGTGTGTATGTGTGTGTGTAAGAGAGAGAGAGAGAGAGAGAGGTAGAGTGAGTGAGAGAGAAAGGTAGAAAGAGAAAGAGATGGGGGAGAGAGAGAGGGAGAGAGAGGGAGAGAGATGGCCGAACATTTTCAATTGCATTCATGAAAAAAAGGAAATTACAAACTTCAAAGAAAAGCTACTAGACATTAGTGCTCTCAAAAATGGTAAAACCGCTATCTTCCTCGAGAATAGCAAAAAATTCTTGAGGAATACAATGGTTGAAACTATCCTCAATATCAAAAAAATAGAACTATCTATAGCCCTTTGTGCCCAAAAATGGGTAGCTTTGTTGAATCTTCTATAGGTATGCTCAAAAATCACTTTTTGAAACAACCTGATGTAATTCAGTTCCTCACACTCCCTCGGCTGCAACTTCCATTTCCCCCATTCTACAAAATCCTGCATATGCTTGATCACTCTAGCATTATCTCCTTCTAAAATCACTCCATTCAACTCATACATCCAATCTTGGAGTAGTTTATCAATGTATTGAAAAGCCAACAATTCCACACGCGAGCTGTCCCTATGCGTTAAGATCCAGCCAGCCGCAACCACCAACCTCCCACCATTGTCATGGATGACAATACCAATCCCCCCAGCATTCAAGTTATGCAGAGCTCCATCTAAGTTTATTTTCAACCAATCTGAAGGGGGAGGACACCAAGAGGGCATATTAGACAATCTAAGGGATAAAATAAAAAACTAACAGATTTTCAATTGCAGCAACATCACAGAATATGGGCCATCCAGAAATCGCACTTCCCCAAATCCAGGTGTCATTAAGAACTTCAATATTCTATCCATTGCAAATATTCCAGCGAATCGAGCTCTATAAACTACTAACCCCGTCACAAATGATCCTCCAGCAATTGGAGATCCCTCTTCTCATACTCTCAAGGGTTACAACCATATTTATGTTTAAAACACCTCTGTAGTAACCCCTCAGCTTATAGATAAAGTCCTAAGTGATTCTGGAACGAAAAGGCCCGATCCAGTCAATAGACGCATGGAACCCAAAGCTCCCAAGACGTCTCGGTTGAGTCATGCCTTCCCAAGCTACATAATGTAGGCTTTTATGAGTAGAGTCTCTGTCCCACAAAAAACTGCGACAAACCTTCTCAATTTCGTTTAGGACACACCTTGGAACAACAGAATGGGTCATTAAGTACACTGGACTCGGTAGCAACACAGAATAAATAAGTGTAATACGTCCAGTCATAGAGAGATGCCGAAACCCCCACTTCAGAGTACATTCAACAGCTCTGTAAGTTAACGAAGCAAAATCCTTCCTAGTGAGCCTTCTCATGGCCAACTTGATGCCCAAGTAGTCCAGATCATCCACCTTACAGCACCACATCAATCTAGCCAGTCGAAACTTTGTAGTGGAAGGAGTCCTCCTACTAAAGAGAATGGCTGACTTGTTCGTGTTGACCCGTTGGCCCGTTGTCCCATCGAAGAATAGTAGTCCTGGATAATGGATTTAAGCTTCTTGGCATTGGGAATAGAGGCACCTGCAAAAAATTAAATATCGATAGCATAAAGGAGGTGGGAGACAGGAGGTCCCCCACCACAGATAGGAACACCAAGCTCTCTGAATTTCAGCTGAAAGAGAGCAGACAACAGCTCAGAACAAAGGATGAACAAGTAGGGTGACAAGGGGCACCCCTGACGGAACCCACACCCTGCAGTGATCGCCTTCGTAAGTTGCCCATTTAACACCGAGCTCTCCGAATTTCCGCTGAAATAGAGTAGACAACAGCTCAGAACAAGGATGAACAAGTAGGGTGACAAGGGGCACCCCTGACGGAACCCACACCCTGCAGTGATCGCCTTCGTAAGTTGCCCATTTATAAGAATAAAGAACTTAGGATCCTTGAAAAAGCCGAGCACCCAAGTACATAATCTGGGAAGAAAACCCATACGGCTCATAACCATCTCCAAAGTCCTCCAACTCATCTTGTCATAAGCCCGTTCCATGTACCCTTTCAAGGACAAAAACCCCTTCGTCGACTTTGAGACCTTAAATTTGTGCATCAGTTCCTCCCCTAGCAGGTAGTGATTAGAAATAGAACGCCCCGAAATGAATGCTGCTTGTTCCTCCGATATCAA
This sequence comes from Dendrobium catenatum, assembly GCF_001605985.2. Taxonomy (NCBI): domain Eukaryota; kingdom Viridiplantae; phylum Streptophyta; class Magnoliopsida; order Asparagales; family Orchidaceae; genus Dendrobium; species Dendrobium catenatum. The sequence goes on along the minus strand of NW_021319953.1, from coordinate 102,443 downwards.
ACTTGGCAGCACACCCTTAATCCAGTTCACAAGCACCTTCGCAACAATCTTATAGATTTTCTGACATAGACTAATCGGTTTAAACTTGGAAGGATGATCCGAGCTCACAACTTTAGGCATGTGTACCACTGCTCCTTCCAATATGAATCCATCATCCCAGAAGTGAAGAATTCCAAGCAATCCCTCAAAACCTACACTCCAACAATATCCCAATAAAACTTGAATAACGAGGCCGTGATCCCATCTCTCCCAGGAGCTTTATTTCAGCCCAGAGAGCTAATAACAGCCCATATTTCCTCCTTGGTAACTTCCGCGTCGAGAATCCCTGCAAACTAAGCCAAATAAGTTATTTGGGATTCCAGTGAAGGCCACCCGATCTCTACAATGCCCCGTTCTTTCCATTTCTGCTCAAAAAAACTGAAGATAGTCTTGACAATGTCCCTTTGTTCAGACAGTACCATCCCATCCACTTGTCTAATGGAATCAATGCTCTTGGCTCTCCTCCTAGCTGAAGCCATAGAGTGAAAAAAATGAGAATTACTGTCACCTTCCTCAATCCACTTTACCTTAGCGCGCTGCCTCCACCATGTCGTAAGACGAGCGAGAGTGCCATTTAGCAACTAAACCTTATACCGTAGGGATTCCATCTGGGCATCAGTCAATCCCATAGTTCCTGTAAAACCTTAATCTCTTTGTCCAAATCTTCCTTCAGCTGAGTAAGCTCCTTAAATTTGTTCTTACTCCAAAAGAACAACGCCTTCAAAGTCCTTTAACATTTCTTCCGAAGCTTAGCCACTTCACTACCTGTGTCCTCCACCCTCCATTTTTCCCAAACCAACTGCCAGGCCTTAGGAAAACTTGCCCAAACATCTTTAAACTTTATCCAGGAAGAATAGGCTCTCTTCAAATCACCATGAGCAGAGCAAAGTATAAGGCAATGGTCAGAGGCCAGTCTAGTTAGATGCTTGACTTTTAATCCCTGGAAGGAATCCATGATGGATGAACTAATAAGGAATCTTTCTAATCTTGAAAGATCTTGCTCCTCGCATCCTTGTTGTTGGTCCAAGTAAAAGCAGGGCCCGAAAACCCAGGATCCACCAAGTCGTTAGCCAATATAAATTCCCCCATATCACTGGCAGTTGGAGAAAAATGAAAAAGCTATTAAGCAGCCTTCTAATCCTCATTGAGACAATAATATAATACTGAATTCCCAACCCCCCCCCCCCTCCCCAATAAAGGTGAGTCCACTGTATGAATAATAGGGAGATATCCGCCCCACAATTGCCTTCTACTATATCTCTCTTTGTCCCCATAAACCACAACAACCTCCCACTCAATATTATTGGCCATAGTACACTTCCCCATGATACATTGTTTGCTTTGAAATAAAACATGAAAAGAGACATCAGCAAGCTTCCAAAGAACAAGAATACCTCCAGCTCTGCCAGTAGCCAGTTGAAAAACAAATTCCCATTCCCTCCCAGCAATTCTGTAAAATGTCTTTTCTACAAACAAGCTCCATTTTAGTCTCAGGCAAACCAATGAGACTAATCCTGTGCTCCCCAATGAGGTGCCGTAAGTAATTGTCCATCTCCTTACGAGCAACTCTGCAATTCCAACATAAGAGACTAAACATTATCCACTAAAGGGGAAGCGTCTGTGGGCTCCAAAAATTCGGCCTCAGCCTCCGCTTGCTTTTCTTTTATTCGGCGAGGGAGTTTTAACTGATATAAGTTCTGGGGTAAATTTTGGAAGGCAGATGGGTTTGTAGATAAGACACTACCCAGAGATTTCTCCCTCATTTTGCGAGGACTTTATGATCTGAGTTCTGGTTTCCTATAGGCGCAAGCCCCTATAGTTAATTACCTCTCCCGATCACGAGAGAGAACTTTCGATTAAGGCTAGTCTTCAATCAGATACGTAGAAATATGTGTTATCTAGCATATAGTAGCAGCAATGGGAATGGAATTTTGGAAATCTGAAGATTTGAAAATTGGGTTTGGATTTGGGAATTTGGAAAGATTTGAAAAGTTTGATATTTAAAATAGTAAATTTCACCACCTAGCACTTAAAGTGGATGATAGGGGAATCAATGATAGACCCGATCAAGATCCCATGATTCTGTCGTCCCGGGCCATCGTGGTCCCTGGTCTACTTAGTCAGAGGAGGTAGTCGACCCAACCTAACAGAAGGATCCTTGTCGACAGCCATGGGTTGCTTCGTCCAAGGGTACCTTGTAGACCTGGGGTGGATATTTGCTTAAGGGGACAAATTTGAATCCACCTTAGCTAACAGAGGGCTTTGTGCCCTATCGATCATATCCTATTGATTCATATCTCAAGGATTTGATGCCAATAAGGAACGTATTGGCTCTGGCCATAACCAATATTTCGTGGTGCCATTTGGCGGCAAAACCACTCGGTTCAGAGGGCCCCGGGTCATAACCGTTTATCCTGCGGTGCCATTTGGCGGTGAACCGCCGGTTAGAGGACACGTACCACGTCTTTACAAGCAGGAGATTGTTTGAGAATAGATCCTAGTGATATTTTTGACCAGGCATTAGCTCTTTGTGAGCTGAAGTGTTTTTCAATTTGTCTACCCCGACAAACTGTTGCAGAGGGTGGATGAAGTTTGCTTTAAGTGTTTGATTGTTAGATTTCAAATTTAAAATATTTTTGGATTTTTGGGATTTTAAGATTTTTTTTGGATTTTTGGATTTTTGGAACGGCATTGGAATTATTTGTGAACCCCTCCGGTTGAGATTAGCATTCGACACGATCATCATCGAGGTGTTTAGGGTCATTTCTCTTTTGTTGATTGAACCCTGTCAACTCGACCAAGCTATTGATCAAGGATCGGGTTTCGTAGGCTTTATGCCCTTGATAGTGAATTCTCATTATTATAGGCCTTGAAGGCCTAATATGAATGTATTCAGATAAATATGATGGTCGCCACAACCGTATATTTGTTTGTTGGTTCGAACCTTGTCGGCTTCTATTGACCCGTATAGAAGGATCGGGTTCGAACTAGAATTCACTTGTTGACCCTTGTAGCATCACTAGACATCACGTGTGTACCAATAACACGCTCGCCGGGGCTCATGCGGGTTTGGGGGCATTTTATAATTTTTGATTGAACTTTGTCGACTCCTATTTACTTGCTTAGGAGGATCGGGTTCAAATTTAATAACCCGCGCAGCATCCCTAGATGTCATGTGTGTAACAATGACACGCTCACCGGGGCCCATGCGGGTTTGGGGGCATTTTATAATTATTGATTGAACCTTATCGACTCCTATTTACTTGCTTAGGAGGATCGGGTTCAAATTTAATAACCCGCGCAACATCCCTAGACATCTCGTGTGTAACAATAACACGCTCGCCGGGGCCCATGCGGGTTCTATGATTACTTTTACCCTTTTATTGTACCTATGTGTATACTAACTATGGTGCACGTGCAGGGGTATTTTGAAATATTTGTAGACACCTTCTGTCTGCTTGCATAGAAGTTGCGGATCCGGTGGCGTGACGTAGCAGCTTCTGAATAGAGTTGTTCGCTGCTTTGTACAGGTAGACTGTCGTGCACTATTTGTTGATATTTTGTAGGCGGATCATAGTGCACTAACTAATCTCCTGCCTTGGGTTGTAGAAGCTAGTAGGAACTTGTAGTCTTTATGTATTATGCGGTGATTTTGGTCTTTGCAATACAACCATTACCGTTGGAGGTAGATATACATCCTTAGACTGAAGTTGACTACAGGATACTGCATTTACTGTAGTCTTTATGCATCTACCCATGGATGGATGTTGTACATACATTCGTATTCGTAGATGATTTGTATGGATTGCAGATCTTTTATCTTTGCTAGCATGTAGATCAATGTGCTTGTTTGTATGTTGATGTAGATGGCTGTAGTGTTATAAAATAATTGTTTCATTTGTTAAGTCTCCTTCGCACTCCTTTACATTTGGATTAGCTCGAAAATCTCCCAAAATTCCTTGAGAACTCTATATTATTGATTGATTGCAATCATGTTGTTATCCTTTCAACTTGATCTCTGTTTGCAAGAAGATTGTTGTATTTGTTGCAATTCTTCTAGTATTGCTTGTAGGGATGTTACATACATTGCAAATGTAAAAGCTCTGCCACCATTTGAAGTGCCACGAGCATTAAAATATACTATATTTGTTACATATTGAATTCTTTTATCCAAGGGGAACTGTTGTATAAATAAGGAGTTTTCTACGACAACACGTAGGGACCTCCACATGTACTTATAAAACCACTACTTGAAGTGTTGTTGTTTGTAGTAGAATTAATAAATTTTCTTGGAGTTAAACATCATTAATTATGCATAGGTCTTCCTCTTACTTATTGCTTGTGAGGAGATGTAGTAGCGACCTTCCTTGTTCACTATACATCTTTATCTGGTCATCTGTACCCGCTTGAATGATCAAGTTTGATTATTGAACCTCTATATCTTGATTGTTCATTTGAATGTAGTCCAAAAGTTTCTCGTTGAGGATTGTTTACAATCAAATGACAGTTGAATTCGTATGAAGACCCCTTGTTATGTGTCCCCTATTTACATGTGAATGATTCTTTTGGAACATTGTTCACCACCAGTCATTGTAGTTCATTTCAATTAGATTAGAGTATTTCATGAATCATTTTAGAGAAATAAAAGTTCAAGTCTTTATAAACTTCGGTCCACATTCAAGTTCACCTTTGCTTGTTCAAGTGTGAGTTCCTTTGATGTATAGACCAAGTTCAAATATGAGTCCAAGGGTTCAAGTTTTTGAATCCTTTGATGTTCAAAAACTTGCAAGTTCAATTTCAAGTTATCGTAGTCTTGTTCGAGTCCCAAATTCATTTAAAATCCTTGCAAGTTCAGGATTGATTTTAGTTCAATTTTATTTCATTATTCATTTAAGTCTAAATTTTGTCCTTTTTGAGTTCAAACAGGTCAAAGTACGAGTCTCATTTTTGTCCATTTGATGTGCAAATAAAGTCCAAGTACGGTCCGTCTTCACCCGAAATTTCGGCAGCCTCCCGGCGTCTCCCCCGTTTAGGGGAAAACTACGAGAAAACTGGGCCTTTCCCACCACGCGCAATAAAGGCGTGTATGGTAGGTGCCCTCTTTCGAGGACACCGCGGCCATGATTTTTCTTCCCACCACGCGCAATAAAGGCGTGTATGGGGCTCTGACGGTACCTGTTTAAAAGACAATTTGCTTTCCCCCCGCTCGGGGGTACTTATGAGTGACACAATTTGCTTTCCCCCCGCTCAGGGGTACTTATGAGTGACCCCGCCTCGCCGTAGGTGCCGCACCGGGGTCCCTTCCCACCACGCGCAATAAAGGCGTGTATAGGCGGTTTTCCGGTTTTAATTACTGTTATAATTAATTAATAATTAATAAAAATTAATTGTAATTAACTAAATAATTATATTTATTTAATTAATTATAATTAATTATAAATACTAATACTTATAATTAATTATAATATAACAAATAAAAAAAATCCCTCCTCTCCCCTTTCCGCTATTCTCTCTACATTTACGGGATTTGGCCGAAATAGCATGCGAAAGGGATGAAGTTACCTTCACGGCAAGTTAGCTCCCGTTGTTGCTTTGATCAAAATGCCGCAACTTTCAAAACGACAAGAAGGGAACGTCGTCTATGGCAGGGGATCGGGCAGAGTGGAGATCGGATGAGGGGCGACTTGGGATCCCTGGATCAGGATCGGCACAGTGGAGAGGTCACAGGAGAAGACGGGATGGGGAGTTTGGAGCTTCGGGTTCGACGGAGATCGAAGGAGGAAGCTCAGTTGGCAAGGTAGGGTGAAGTTTCTCTCTCTCGGCTCTCTCTTTCTCTGCTCAGGGTCGGCACAAGCAGTCGGCAAAGGAGCTGAGGTCGGGTGAGAGTGCGGGAGAGCTGGAGGTGTCGTGGAGTTGGGAAGGAGTGAAGGGTTTTACGGTAGAGAGGAGTAGAGCTTGGCCGTATGGAAGCAGCTCGTGGTTGCGGCTTGATTCCGAGAGAGGGAAGAGTGACCGGGTTGAAGGCTCTGTTCGCTTGGCTTTTAAAGACGTCGAATAGCAACGATCGAGGCTCTGCGAACAGGAATCCCGGAATGGCGCCGAATGCACAGTGATTCGGCGGGATTTTGGGGATTTGGACGGCTTCTCGACGGATACGAGGATTCCAACCGGGATTTTAGCAGAAATTCTGGATCTAACGGTCAAGGTATGATTTCATTTTTATTTCTTTTGGGTGTTGTACAGAGGTCAACAGCGTCCCTGCCGCACTTTTCTCCATTGAGTAAATCTGGCCCATAGACAAAGGCCTTATCTCCCAGTTTCACACTAGTACCCCGTTCATGCCCAGAGTTGTCAATGACATTAACTAAATGGTCACTGGTTTAGAGAGTCAACACTTCATCTGCCGCCATGCTTCTTCTGACCCCAGGAAATTTCTGCAACGGTTCAAAAACTTTGACTTCTTTAGTGAACCGGGCCTTATCCTTTCTATCGTGCTTGTCAGTAGCCTTCTTCACCTTAGCCTTATTATCATAGAAATTTAACACTTTGGGGACCAACAACTGCGAGGGAGAATCCACAGGATTCCTCCAATTCCTCAACCTCTTCGATCCCATGCTCCGAGACTGAGCAAGATCCACTTTACCAACGTGTCCCCCACTCGGCTGCACATTGCAGTGCATACTATCCCGACCATCAACAGGCACCTGAAGCTGTGGAAAACCTCCAACATCCCTCGCAGGCCCCCATGCCCCAACTAAAGATTCCTTACTCTACAACATTTCCACACCTTCATGATCAGCAACCCGGCTGTTAGCCTGAAAATTACAAACAGCCCCCTCCTCAATGGCCACACTCTTGCCCATGGCATTAAGCCCCTTCTTATTCTCACCCACTAGAGTCACATCCATGGCTTGAATCTCATCTACGTTATGTGCCTTAGCAACTTCTCGCCAAACAGCTTTCTTATCCACAGTTATAGTCGGACCAGCTTGTCTAACATTGGAAGTTTGTGATTTGTTCCCAGGTTTGCCAGAGCTGGGACGTTTTCTCCTAGTGACGATAGTCCATTCCCCAAAGTCCTTATCAACAGCCCTCGACACCCCATTAGGCACACTGTCTCCAGAGGCCGGATTGACATTACAATCCCGATCTACAACCCCCTCTCATGCCTAGAATAAGCAAATCCAACCTGTTCCTGCAATGGAATATCCTTCTTGGCCTGCTGCAAGGGAGGAGAGCACACTTCCAAACAACCGTCAGCCTTATGGCCCACTCTACTACATTTCAAACATATCAGAGGTATTACTTCATACTTAACTGGTTGGAAGAAAGTTCCACTCAAGCCTTGGGCCCACACCCCCTTAGGTAATTTCTTTGCCAAGTCCAACCGGACACAAATACGTGCAAACGCACATCTATTCCACATTTTGGTCTGCTCATCCATGAATAGCAGTTCCCCAATCCCTACAGCCAACCTCGCCATATTAGCCTCATCCCAGTACTCCAAAGGCAGGTTAGGAAGCCTAATCCAGACTGGCGAATAGGCGGATTGCCATTATTAGCAAGAAAGGAACAACCTTCCGTAATAAAACCCAGCAACCAAATTAAGAGATTCCAACCAACCACCACCTAAATACCCCCAAAGTAACCCAACCACAGTAAACAAAACATAAAGCCATACCCAGCCTTGCCCCTAAAAAACCTCCCATATAAGAGGAACCATAGAGAAACCATCAGTACACTCCCAACAAACCTCGGGTAGCAGAATCAGTCAAGCACAAAGCACCTTATACACACCTCAAAACCAACACCTAGAGAATTGGGACCAGAACAATAATGAATACCTACTAATACTAATAACGAAATAAAACTATAAAGATAAAATAAAAAACTCCCCAACCACACATAAGATAGTACAATAATAATAAAATCCATGTCGTACTACATCCAGTTCAACTAAGCAAATCATTAAAAGGATAATCAAGCAGAACAAAATAGAAATACCAAAATAGTAATACACACAAGCAGCTAAGGAATCTAAGGTAAAAGAACCATAAGACATATAACCAAGCAACCAAACACCTAGAAGCCAAAATAACACAACCAAGAGCAAGTAATAAATGAATAAAATGGCTCCGGTAAACACAATCCAGCAAAACCTACAAGCTAGTCAAAATAGTGGTAATCTCAAGGCAAAAATCAAGGTCCAATGAACAAAACACATTAAATTCTAATATAATGGGTACCAATTTTATCCAATCTAAGAAGCCCTTTTAAAGGGTCAGGTAAGTTATTAGCAGAAAAATAAATGAAGTAATCAAAATCATAACCCTAATTAGCCAGCCATTCAGCACAGGCATTCCACTCCATATACACATGAGAGGAGCCATTAATATAGAACATTAACTATTTAATATCCCTCACAAAGTAAAAAATATTAGAATTGAAAATGTAATCATCAAGACTATTTAAGCCCCCTAACATCTTGTGCACATGAGATCGATCGAACCAATATTCTCCAAGGCATGGGATCACACCTTCAGCCCCCTTGTGCATCAAATAGCTGAGAACATCATCTAAATGGCGGATATTTCCATTTGTAAGGATTGGAATCCTGATAGCATTATTTACTGCTGGAATAGATTGTGGTTTGATAATAGTTGGTTTCTACTATGTGTGCTTCTCTTGTATTGATGGCTCCATTAATGGCTTCTATTACGATCGAAACAGTTGGTAAATTCCATCACCGAAATGAAGCATCTTTATGAGTGTTTGATGAAACTATCTTATTTGTTCATGATGATTTTCTTTGATATTGTCTTTGATGTTTTGTGATAGATTTGTCTCACCCATAAAGTTTCCTTATTTGAAAAACTACAATATTTATGCATTTAACTTGATAATTCATTTCTACAAGTCAAATATGGATGTTGTCATTTTGAAAGCTGTTGAAGAGGAACCAGAGCTAAGCTTGTTGCATCCTTCTAGTGAACTGTTCCAATATGGATAGCATTTGTTTTAGTAGCAGCTTATCTAAGATTTTTGATTATATAAATAGGATGGAGTGCTTTTCTCTTCCGAATGCACAAGCTTTGTTAAATGTGATTATAGATTGATGTTGTCATTTACCTTTGATAGAGCTGATTTTGAAATTTGATATTTATTTGCATAAAAGTTAATGAAAGATTTTTATGTTAACTAGATGTTATCATTTTGTAAACATTAAGATTTTATGATTAATGATTTCTGATATCGCATTTTTTATGTTAATTGATAGATGTATTTGTAGAAGCATATAAATGAATACAGTTTTCATTTTCTCCTAGCAAATTCTCGACAATGATATTGAAGTTTGAATATAATTTTGTTGGATTCTATGCTTTTTATTATTGTTACTTTAAGCTAATAAAATGTGTTATTTCTCTATTATGAAATTTATCTAACTAATTGCAACATAAAAGAGTGATGGATTGATCTTAATTGTTATAACCAAGGCATAATAATTGGATAATAATATTTTTTACTAAATATCATAACTTTTATAACCATAAATATATATTAAAACTTCATGAAATTAAAGGGGCATGTGATTCATTTGGTTGATCATTTTGTGAACAATTTTTATTTTGGTCGCTAAAGGGAAAATGTAATAAATAAAATTAATTATTAAAATTATTAAAATTATTAAATAGCATCCAAATAAATATTCATTAGCATCCAAAAAAATGTCACTAATATGTCCAATTTTAGCGACCAATACTAATTAGTGGTCGCTAAAAGCCTCAGTGACAAGGCTGCTGTGACAAATCAGTGACCCACATATTTTTTGTCGCTATTTGCTTTAGCATCCAAATTAACATTTTTAGCGACCAATATTTTTAGTCACTAATTACCCATTTCTTTGTAGTGATTTTAAGTGCCTATATGGTTAACTCGCTCTCCAATCTAGACTAGGGTAAGATTTGTACTACATTAGCAAGGTACATGCCACTATAGTTTAGTGCTCAATTTAGACTTAGGATCCAGGACGAATTCAAAATCATAAGACCCTAATTTCTGGAATATAATACCAACTTTCTAATAAATCGACAATTTGAATTAAAATTTTCTTCAATAAAAAAATTAAAGCCCAACACATAGGGTAGGTTGAGACATTTTTGAATTGCTTCAAAATCCTAAATGTCTCCTACTTCTCTTCTGTTGACCCCTGAAAATAAGTGTTCAAAACTTGATCCATTCCCGATAGGAATTCAAACTTTATTCCATTTGTTCATTCTCATTAAATTAATAATTGACACAACATGTCAGTATAAAAAAAAATTAGTAATTCTCATATTCAAAATAGCTTGTTTAGCTAACTTTCCCTTTTAGTAAACATTGTTAGGGAGATTTATTAGACATCACGGCTTTTCACAAAATTAAAGTGCTTTGAAATTTCAATCAATTATGCTAAAGTTTCACAGATTATTATTAGTGAAAATAACTTTCTATGTTACATGCCACTAAAAAAACTAATGTTGATCAATTATTTTTTTATATCATATGCTCCTTTATTCTATAAAGCTAAGTGTTGAAAATATAATAATTTTGTATGTGTAAGAAGAATTGAGAGAATTACCTTAAACTCATTTGAAAAATAACTCAAATATGATGGCTTAATAGTTGTCAATACCATAAAGCTATAAAATGACAGATTGTTTCGAGTAATATTCATGCCCTTACCACACTGATGTATAACAAGGTCGAGAAAGCACATTTTGAGGATAATTTCTCATGGGGTAGGGTTTAGAATTCTCTGGTTAATTAAACTGATAGACATAAAACTAAATTATTAAAGTAGTTGAGATGACCATTTTTTTTTTAGTTGAGATAACCATCGCAGAGCTATCCGTATTATATTTCTCTATTTCGATTTTTTCTTAATCATTATCCACTAAAGAAATTATATATATATAATTCAAAATAAAATCTTATATTTTATTATGATCATTGAAATGAACAGTGCCTACAAATTTCATAATGTGCAAATCAATAATATAAATTGATAGCCAATGATTAAGAGCCATAAGCTCGACTATAGAAAAATTATTTAAATATAACTCCGCTAGCAGAATTAATTTCTCTTTATCATAAATAGGGAATAAATCATTTGGATTTATGCATGTCACACAAAAAACTAACTTATAGTTGATTTGAAGAAATAATATTTAACTCTTGAAATTTAATATCAACTATTGTGTAAAATTATTCAACACAAAAATAAAAAAATTATTATTTCTTCACCTCTTCACATTGATGATAGATGAGCCTTCATGCATCATTCATATTGGTAACATCAAAATCAAAATTGTTACAAAACCATGGCACTTCATCCAATAACTACTCCATCCATGCTCTCTCATCTATAGCCATTGTTTTGATACGTATACAAATTTTAAATGTTTTAATCTTTCTTTATAAGGATTATGTCAACTCATTTAAGATCCCCCAAGTAACACTCATTAATGCATTGTGAGAACAAAATCAAATGATTTAATTGCATTCGTTAGAAAAAGAATGTAGCAAAAGGTGAGATGTTATATTTTGCTCTTCCATTGTCTTCCTATTTTTATAATTTCTCTTCTCTAAAATCTGTCTATCATCTTTCTAAAGCCATAGCTTGCCTACCGCTTGCTTTTTCATCATCACCAATTCTTCTTCTTCATAATTATTTTTTGTTACTACATTCATTTCTCTAGTAATAGATTTTAAAAGAGCCGCTAAAGAAGCTTATTTGCTTCCTTCAACAAAATTGTTCTTGTCAAATCGAAAGTCACTACGAGAGTGGATAGAGCTCTCAAATCAGGTTGGATGTGATTTATTATTATTATTTGTTTAAATATGGGTAAAATAAGATTTGAGCTGGTAATATTATCTAAATAGACCTCTTAATTTAACAAAATTACAAGTTTGAGGGTACTAGGCATGATTCTTCCTCTGTCTCTCTCTTTATATGTATGTATAAAGAGGGAGATAGAGAGAGAATAATCTAGTGGTAAAAGATGTAAGATAAATTGAACAATTTTTAACAGAAACTAATTATATACCATCAACATGGACCTGTTTCAACCCTAAAACTTAAATAAGTAATTTAAGTAGCTTTGAAAGTTCAAAAAATAATAATTAAGAACAATTTTTGCTCTTATTAAAAGTTTTTCTTTTACCAACATTTGGCAAACAACCACTTTATAATCCACTTCTATTGGTCATGCCGTTTCAGCACCATTTTTTTTTCAAATATGAAATTCATACAGGGACCAGTTTAATTAATCCATCAAACTATTGATAATTTAATAAAACTAGATGTATGAGTTAGAGTTTTATGATATTAGTGTAATTTTGAGAGAAATTATTATAAATTGTTGTAATTTCATCTCACTTTTATACAGAGTTGGAAGAGAAGGAACCATTAATGCCAAACTGAAATTTAATGTAACTGTATAAATAACAGAACGAAGGAGATCATTTCAATCAATATATCCGAACAATTTTCACTTGAACTTTTCAAAAACTATTCAAAGACTAAAAGCAGTGAGTCACGTATAACGCCTACCTCACTTGTGCATTCAAATCCCATAAAAATGATATTTTGTATATGCAAGAAGAAGATGCGGAGGGTGGTTTAAATTCAAAAAATCTGCTTAAGCTCAGACTGAAAGAGCAAGAGCTCAATACCACACTGGCAAGGATGGCAACATGGTGTAGACAATGGTCAAAAATACAATGGATGGAAGAAGGTGAAAAAAATTCTTGTTTTTTCCACACCTATGCAACGGCAAGAAGAAACGGAAACTTGATTAATCAAATTGTGGATGCAGATGACTATGGAAACTGATCCAGAAATTATTCACAAGATTTTTGAAAACTATTTCACGAATAAATGGAGGAAACATAAATGTGAACTCTCTGATTGGCCTTACTTTAGTATGAAAAATTGCATAAATGAGGAGATGAAAGAGCTGTTGAATTCAGATTACACAAAGAAAGAATTATACACAACTATCATGAAAATGAGCAACAATAAATCACCATGTATGGATGGGGCAAATGCTTGTTTTTTCAAATCTTATTGGAACATAGTGGTGGAAGATACCTGGAATGCAATTAATGAGTTCTTTTTAACGGGAGTAATGCCAACTGATTGGAAAAAATGGCTGTAGTGCTGATACCCAAAGTCCCAAATGCTTCATAATGTTCAAAATTCAGGCCAATTTATTTATGCCAAACCACTTACAAAATGGCTGCAGGTATGATTTTAAACAAATTAAAAATGTGTCTCCCTAATATCATCTCGGAATACCAAGGGGCCTTTATACTGGGTACAAGTATATCTTATAATTGTCTTATTGCACAAGAAATTGTGAATAAGATGAGATTTTCAGTAGCTTAACTGGGATACATGCTATTAAAGCTTGACATGGAACAAGCATATGATAGCATGTGCTGGGATACTTTAAATCAGATTATGAAGATTTTTGGATTTTCGGAAAGGATAATACATTTGATTATGCAATGTGTTAGTTATCCCAAATCTATGATCAAAATCAATGGAAGGGGAACAAATTGGATAACTACAAATTGTGGATTTAGACAAGGATGCCCATTATCTCCTAGTCTATTTATTTTGTGCTCCGAATTATTGTCCAAGGCTCTACAAGCTAAATCTAAGCAACTGGGTATCAAATTAACTTCAAATGTAGAGAAAATAACCCATTTACTATATGCGGATAATGTACTGGTTGTTGCGGAGGCTTATAGGAAAAATGTCATCTTGATGTAGATTTTTAAGAACTACTGTGGATGGACAGGACAAAAAATTAATGCACAGAAATCATTGATTCTCTTTGGAAAAAATGTTACAAGAAGGAGGAGAAGATTAAACAAACTCATGGGCAATGCTTAAACTTGCGTAATCGGGTATTGAGGCGTTTTTCATTCGTGAGGTGAGGCGTAAGCCTCAAGGCGTTTTGAGGCGTAAGCCTCAAAATCAAAAGATTGCGTAAACATAAAATGATAATTTTTTTTATATAGTAATGAGTGAATAATATAAAACATAAAAAAGCATAAAATATGAAGTCTACTGTGGATGGACAGGACAAAAAATTAATGCATAGAAATCATTGATTCTCTTTGGCAAAAATGTTACAAGGAGGAGAAGATTAAACAAACTCATGGGAATTACAGAAGTCAAAGAGTTCAATTACTTGGGAATAAAATTGGCATTAAGGAGAATGAAAGCTATTGATTATAGATGCATTGAAAAAGCAATGGAAAGATTAAACTCATGGGGTGCTCGTTGGCTTTCTTTAGCTGGTAGAATAATGTTAATTAAAACAACATTCTCTTCTATCATTTCATATTTAATAACTCATTCCCTTATTCTGAGAAGTATTTTGATGACAACCGATCGAATGGGAAAAAGTTTTTTTGTGGCATAAGGAGGGAAATAGGGAATGCATTATATAGCTTGATCGACATTGTGCTTGGCAAGTAATTTGGGAAGATTTGGAATTCAAGGAGCAGTTGAAAGACAAGGTCCGTTGAGAGCCAAGTTAGCATGGAACTTCATACATGATCAGAATTCTTTATTGAACAGAATTCTGAAGATAAGATATGGAAATGGTATTTGGGAAGAAGGTATAAAAAGGAATTCATCTCCTGCTTGGCGAATCATTAAGAAAGGATCAAACTATCTTAAGCCCATTACAAGATGGAGTACTCAATCAGGGAATAACATTGACAATAGAGCATTTCCAGGATTTCTATTTGACAGCAGATGAGCAGGTGTAAATATTGAAGCAAGCTTCATTAGCTTTCCACTTTCCACTTTATTATATGTTCCTCTCTTTTTTATAATTTCTTTTTAATATTTGTGTAATTTTCCTTACAGGCCAACTTAAGGAGCCAAAACCCTGGAAACGCTCTATTGGAGGTCTTGAAATTTATTTTTATCTTGAACATTATGCAAATGAGCAATAGATAAGGCAATGATTTGTGCATTGCACGTATTTTGGATGGTTCTTCTCTCTTAGAATTTTTATTTTTTAGAAACTTTAAAAATAGACATTTGGACTCAAATTACTTTCAGTTTCGTGGGAATGCTGGAAGCCATGCCTGCAATTGTCTCTGGATACGCTCACAGCTCTAAAAGAACTGACAAAAGCAGGTATCATACCTATCCCAAAATTCTGAGCCTACATGCATTGGAACCCATCGAAAACTCTCTTTCAAATTGAAAACTGGTGAACTATAATACTTTTCAGGCATGAAAAAAGCTGCCACGGTATGATAAGGTAAGCATGAAAAGTGACTGTCTTCCACTTAGCAAGTTGTTTTTGTTGATATTTTTGGCTTTTTTTGCATTACTTATAGTCTTCACATGGAGGGCGAGGTTATTAACAGATAAATCTCAGATTATTAAATAAATAAATTCTGTGGTAAAAATGTAATTAGCTGATCCTTTGTACTTCTCTGTAAAGTCTATTTATAGACTGTCTTGTAACTGAGTAATAAATGAATATACTTTCTCTGTTTCATTTTCTGTATCTGGTTCGTCTCCTCACTTTGTCCGAAGGATTATTATCAAGAAACCAATTGGTTTCTACATAGTAGTTCTTCTCCTCACTTTGTCCGAAGGATTATTATCAACAGGGTACTTGGAGTTTAGTTCCAAAGCCAAAATCACAAGTATTAGGCTGCAAGTGGACATACCGGCTTAAATTACACAGTGATGGTTCTATTGCCAAATACAAAGCGCGCTTGGTAGCGCTCGGAAATAATCAAGAATTTGGTCTCAATTATACAAAGACATTTAGTCCCGTAGCTAAATTACCAACAATTCGTATTTTACTCACAATTGCTTTCTCTCGTGATTGGAAGGTACATCAACTTGATGTCGCAAATGCTTTTCTTCACGGTACCCTTTCGGAGACAGTTTTCATGCATCAACCAAAAGGGTTTGAAGATCCTAATCATCCAACTTATGTTTCCGGATTGCATAAAGCCTTGTATGGTCTTAAACAAGCTCCGAGGCAGTGGTACAATACGTTCACAACGTATCTCATCTTCCTCGGGTTTACCAATAGTGCATCCGATCCTTCACTATTTCTGTTTAACAAAAATAATGTTCATCTTTTCTTATTAATTTATGTAGATGATATTTTATTTACCGGTAATAATGTTCCTTATATTAACCAGATTCTTGAACAGCTTAGTAATAGGTTTGCTATGAAGAATCTTGGCCTTGCACACAACTTTCTGGGCATTAAAGTTGATCGAAATTCAGACATCTTGTTTCTCTCACAAGCTCAATATGCCACAACATTGCTTGATACCGCTCAACTGACCAGATGTAATCCCATTCATAATCCGAATTGTACAAAAGCTCCTGCAGATCCACCACAGGAAAACATTCTCTCAGATCCCACAATGTATCGCCGGCTTGTTGGTTCTTTGCAATACCTTACTCTTACGCGCCCGAATATACCATACAGTGTTAATCTACTATCGCAACATATGCATAATCCGTCTTTGCATGATGCCTTTCTTCTCAAACGTCTTTTGCGTTATATAAAAGGTACTTTACATTTTGGTCTACCAATCTCTAAATCTAATTTTACTATTACTTCCTTTTCAGACGCGGATTGGGCCGGTGATACTGAATCAAGAAAGTCTACTTCAGGATTTTGTTCGTTTCTTGGAGATACACTAATTTCATGGACCGTCAAAAAGTAACAAACTGTAGCAAGATCTTCCACGGAGTCCGAGTATCGCGCCTTAGCAGCTCTTACAGCAGACGTTATTTGGATTCGGAAACTACTTACCGAACTCGGTGTTACTCAATCTCAACCAACGAACATTTACTGTGACAACATGTCAGACATTGCCTTAGCAAATAATCCCGTCTTCCATGCTCGTACGAAGCACATTGAAATAGATCAACGATTCGTACGAGATCACATACAGAACAAAAACATTTGTATATCTCCCATTAGTACTACTGATCAGATCGCTGATATGTTTACAAAATCTTTACCAACTCTGAGATTTAAAACTCTACGACTCAAACTAACGGTTACCAAAAACCCGTTAGTTTGTGGGGGGCTATTAACAGATAAATCTCAGATTATTAAATAAATAAATTCTGTGGTAAAAATTTAATTAGTTGATCCTTTGTACTTCTCTGTAAAGTCTATTTATAGACTGTCTTGTAACTGTGTAATAAATGAATATACTTTCTCCGTTTCATTCTCTATATCTGGTTCGTCTCCTCACTTTGTCCGAAGGATTATTATCAAGAAACCAATTGGTTTCTACAGAGGTGATAGAGCTGATCCTTCAGAATGGCCAGAGGTTGAAGGTTCATTAACGGTAAAGCTATGCAAAACCGACAAATACATATATATACTTGTGATGAAATGCAACTTGGTAGGTTTTTGTGCTTTCTATATGTGGTTCTACTTGAAGGCTGGATGCTTGGCTTTCAACCTCTCCCAAGTGATGTTGTCAAAGCAGTAGACCCACAAGCAAGCTTTTTGAAAAAAAAAACCAACCACTACCAATTGGTTCCTTTTCACCTCTTTCTCCTGGTTTTTGGAGTTACATATGCAGTTTAATTACCTTTTTTTTTTCAGCTTGAAATTGTAAATAGAAATCTCGAAGCCTACTATGACGCATGGGACAGATTCGTAAATTCATGGATAATTATCAAGATCAAGGATCCTAGTTATGTCTATCAGTGGAGATTATAGGTTTTCATTTATTTATTTATTTTTCTGGCGGTGAGGGGTTATACTTTTCTATGCTTTCACACTTCATTAAATTGATCTTCATTTTTCAGGCTGATGAGGAGGTATGCTTTTCTTCAATTTTCTTTTATATTTTCCCCACCCATTGATATTAGTGCCATATTATTCTGCTTCCAAATTATGTTCAATACAACTGAGGCTTGGCAACATTACACTTTGTTTCACTAATCCTGATCACTAATGGGCATATACGATATTTGATTATGATGAATTTTGTAATTTTTAAATTTATTTTTAGAAGAGTATCATCTATGAAGAATTAATCAGCACTCATCACAAAATAAATTCACTAACCTTGATGTTATCATAGCTAAAATTTTAATTTTGATATCCTTTGGGCATCTCCAACCGAAAATCTTATTTTTCACTCCAAAATGCAGTGTAACAAAAAAATAGCATGATTCATCTCCAATAGAACTCTATTTTGTGCCCAGATAATTATCTTTCTCCTTCGCGCGTTTCTTCGACAAATCAGGTAGAGATAGAAAAATAGCGCACTGTTCACTCGCAATAAAATACCAGAAGTTTTGACGTTCGGCTGGAGCTTGCTAGCGACGCCATTTTTGTGTTTGGAGTTCGGTTAGAGATGCCCTTAGACAATTTTTCTTACCATAGCACATGGCCAAAATTTTGATTAGGCCTCAAAATCAGTCGCTCATGATTGCAGATCATCTGTGAACAGTTTCTGTTTTCAAGAATATGACAAAATCTTGCAAATATTTCTCTTAACCTTATTCATTTGATTTAAATTTATTTTACAGGTCTTGGACTTTGTGTCTCGTTATTTACCTGCCTATAAAGCGTATCTTCCAACATTGTATTCTGAAGGGCCGAGGAATTTTGTTAAGGAACGGCTGCTAATAGTTGATATCGACAAGGAGAGAAATCCCATATAGAGAATTGAAATTACATTAAGTCGTTCTATGTAATTTAACATTTAGGCATATTGCTTGTGTGACATTTAGGCATGCCTCAAGATAAAATCATCCAAAGTTTTCTTAATCAAATTTATTTAATCTCTTAAATTATTGTTATATACAACATTCAGAATTATGTTGGAGCTTCAAGTTTTGGACATTTGTTACAAAAATATTTAGCAATGGCCCACAATATTAATAAACATGGCAAATATTTGTATTTGAATATCGTTGATTAAAATGATATAAGATAAGTTCTAAAAAACAAAAAATAAATTAATAAAAAATGATAATTCTTAAAAAACTGTTGGATGATTATTTTAGAGTTTTGTAAAATATTAATTATTTATATATTATATTTATCTTTTAAAGTATATTAGAAGGATTAAAATCCATCTTGAGTGGATGGGATATCTGATGTAATTTTTTGTCAAATTTTTCGTCTAAAATGGAAGAAAAGGACAATTGTTGAATTGCACACTATCATGACTCACTTCGCCTTCACAGATAACAAATTATAAATTCATCAACGAGCTAAGAAATAAAAAAAGATGCTACATTTCTCCTAAGGGTTGTTTGGTAGGCTAAAAAAATACTACATTGTAAAAAGTGGTAATTTAAAAGAAATATTTTAGAGTTGTTTGGATGTAGTGTAAAGTAATTCATAAAGCGTTTTTGTTTGTTAGGTTTTGAAGTAAATTGAATGCATTGTAGATCAAGAATGATAGTGATCGGTTGTTGGAGGCGGTGGTGGCAAATGGTTCGTGGTAGGGGTGTCAAAATCGGCGTTGTGGTTGGGTTTGTGGTCGGGTCGAGTCGAACTTGGAACTGACCTTACACTAATTAACACGACTCAAACCTACCTATTTTTCAAAACATGTCATAAAATTCACCCGGTCCAACCTTGTCGGGTTCGAAGGTGACTAGACCTACATGAAATGAGTTATGCCGAAGAAGCGCGTGAATGGGAGGAACTCTGTAGAACCATCGATGAGGCAACTCGTTGCATAGCTACTGCAGAGGGATGGAAGGAATCCATTGAAGTTGAGAAGAGGAAAAGCAAACCTCTGGGACTTGGTCGAATGCATGGCAACAAGCAAGCGTCGGATTGCGCCTGTCGGAGATACGAGACAAAATCGCGGGGGCGGGATTAGGATTGGCTGATAGTAGCGATCCTCATCTCTTCTCTTCATGTCCATCTCTGCTCTTAATGTCCGCCAGCAGTAGTGAGCCAGCCAGTCAATAGTATTATCGTCTCTGACTCTCAAATTGAAGCCAGCCAGCTAGAGAGCCAGTCGGCAGCAGCAAGCCTCGTCTCACTGAGCGAGGATTCCCCTCCGTCTTGACGCAATGTGAGCACGACAGTGGTTTCGAGTCAACCCGGGTTTGTTTCAGGTTTTTGAGTCTACCGAACTCATTCCGATTTTTAAATGAGTTGGAATCTCGAACACGACCCATAGACAAATGGGTGACCCGAACCCGAATTTTTTCTGGTCGGGTTTGATTTTGGCACCCCTAGTTTACAATTAATTACACTTTACTTTGCAATCCTTTTTCATTTGACGAAACACCATATTTTTAAACTCCTCTATTTGGAATACTTTTCCCCCTTATGTAATCCAAACAAACACCTCCTAGACTAAAAGGAGTGAAAATTAAATTTGATTTAATGCATTAACACTTTCATTTTTTTAATTTTCCTACAATTCTTTCAACTAAGCTATACATTGCAATTTGAAATTGTTACTTGAAGTTTATCAACCAATCACTTCAACCATTATATGAAGGCCATGTAGCAGTTGCAAGACTTTGGGTTCAAATTGGAGAAGAGTGATTTTGTTTATGTTTAATTTATCTTGTGTAATATTATGTACTAAGAGTTTTATTGTTTAATCTTGATTTATTCGATGGATAGTACCTGTCTTTAATATTTTTTTGAGGAAAGCAATTAAATTGCATTAATAAAAAGAAAACTATTACAAACTAGAACTATAAACCGATTCCTCCTTTAACAATTGATTAAAGAGGAGGAATTCTTATTCGTAGCTAATTATCATCCAATCAAAATGTTAAAGAGAGCATAATTAGCACATAAGTTGGCTAACTTATTACATTCTCTATTTACCCAATTAAAAATAACAAAATTAAATTCTTTTAAGAAAGCAAGCTCATCCTTCCAATTACCTGACTTATTAGCAGATTTGTTTTGTGAGCTAAAGAACCTATTGGTAAGAATATTGGTAAGAATGAGAGTAGAGAGAATAAAGAATTAAATGAGAATAAAGAAGCAAAACCTTCACTATCTCAGACAAGAATAAAAGAATAAGACTAGAGACTAAAAGTTTAAGAGATTCCAAAAGTCCCCCAAATTGTTCATCATTACTTCTTATTTATAGGGTTTTGATAGGTACATGAATGGCTATACATAAAATAAAAATATGGGTTACACAAAAATAATCATACAAAACTACATGCTAATCTAGGATACATGGTGCCTCCTAATTGGTTGTAGGAGGATCAAGTCAATGTTCTAGTTAGCTATCTATCATTAGGCGACTCAATAGGGGCAACTAGTGTAGGGAGAGTTCTAAGAGGAGGTAGACCTATAGTTAGCATGGGACATAGGAGGTTTGGTGTCGCCCTGTTGAGGAAGGAGTGCCAAGGTGTTACTAGGAATGATGTGTTTATGAGTCCAATAGGAGTTGTAGTCGAATTAGTAAAGGGTCATTAAGATAGACATTTTTCTCTAAATATGTTTAGAGAGCTCAAAGAGTCAATGCTTGACTGAGATGAGTGGATAGACAAAATTAATTATGCCAACTGATTTGATTAATATTTTTTATAATCAAATCTGCATAGCTAGCAACATATTGTCTCTAATGATAGATTGATGCTTGACTACCGATTTAAAAGTAGAAATATAATTTTTTTTTTCATAATCAAAGTCAGCATAAGGAATATAAGAATTTTGAAAGATTAAAATATTATTCACCTATCATTTTGGAGATGAATTTAAAAATGGATAGGCTTTAATTTATGCGTAAAGATTTTTTCCTTGCTTTAGCAAACTAAAGTAGGGTTTATTTTTTAATGGGTTCTAGGTCTCCTATAGAGACTCCCCTATATAGTTAATTATATTCCAAGACAGATTCTAAGCAAAACTATTAATTAAAGTGGTAATTAGACTGTTTTAAAATTACAAAGATTGAAAAAAAATTAAGTTAGACTTACCAATCAATCGGGATTAGTTCATGGATTAGAGACTTCTTTATGGGTTAAAGGAGAAAAGGTAGAGATTGTTTGAGACTTTAAAAATCTAGAAGCACTCTATCCTATTCAGGGTTTGGATTTATAGTTTAGATTAGGATTTTATTTAGGTTTAAGTTTACAATTTATTAAAAATTTGGATAACACTCCCGGCGAAGAATTTAGAAAGTGTATGCAGATCTGAACTTATATCTGCTTGGAATGAACTGCTAGTTAACCACATAAGAACACAATTTTAAATCTATGTTTTTCAGGCCTTATGCATGCATGGTAGATAGCTATTTTATTAATTGGAAATCAAGGATTTAAGTTTTTAATTTATAACAGGGATTTACAAGATATATGAACCTAACTAATGAAATTTGATGTGACTTTACCATAGACTTCAAATTTATTTTAATTTCTAAAAATTTTCTAAGCCTAGATTTTTTAACAAAAATACAACTGCATAACAATCTTATACGAGTAAGGAATATTATGACAACTCATTGCTTTGGCCCTTCACTCCTTATCATTGGCTTGTGTGTTGGACTAGTGTACATTTTAGAAAAGTAAATAGTGTGCTTATATGCATGACTAGGCAAAGCTATTCAGGTATGTATTACCAAACTGCATCGTCCTAGATCAAACATATGTATCCTTATAAAGGTAAGGATACATACATCGTAGAAACCTAAGAAAATAATCTACCCAATCTAATGAAAACATCTATCATCTCGCATATATGCAATTTATTGATGTTTATAAAATAATATATAAATAAACCTTTATTATTTATTTACAAAAAATTTATAGTACAACCCAAGGTCTATTATAAAAGAAAGGTGGCAAGGCTCCACCTCAACAAGCATAGATTTCTACAACTATGAACAATGTAAATTTAAATGTGTTTTCTCATTTAGTTTTTAAGCCTTTTGTCTCCAAGTCTTCTATAGAATTCTAAAAGAAAATGACCCTCAAAGGAAGACGAATAATTCCTTTTAGAGTTTTACAAGTGTATATAAGCATGCACATTTAAAATCTTTTTCAACTCTTTATATTTATAACTCCATCTAGCTATACAAAGAATCTACACTTTACATTTACACTTTATACTTTAATTTTATCCTATTGACATTTTACTCTTTACAAAAAGAAAAGACTAACACTAACTCAACAAATGCGAATCAACTAATTGAAAAAGTAAGGTGCACTGCAAGTAAAGTAAATGTGTTGTGTCAATATCTAATAATACAATGAATATATGACATCCCAGAGTACAGAAAAGTAAATTCACAAAGCAAATAAATAACCTCCAAGTAAAGTATCAACCTCACATAAAAGTGCAGAAAAAGAACACCACCCTAGCCTAGACTATAGTTAGTTATCCTATCTAAAGTGAGTGATAAGTTGTGTGGTTTGGGTATGTATTAGTTTATTATTTGTGTATGTTATTTACAATTTATATTTATTTATTTATGGTCAAAAGGTTTTAATTTAAATTTAAATTTTAATTTAAATGATTTAATGTTTTATGTTTTATTTAAAATGTTTTAATTGTTTAAAATGCCTAGTTTTAGGTTTTAAAGAACATTTATATTAACTAATCACATCAAAGTGTTTGAAATCACTAATCAACAAATTCTAGGCTCATAATTGCAATGCTTTTACTCCCCCTTAAGGGATAAAGCAAGTCTATAGAGTCCTTCATTTTTTAATCAAGTATTTTATATATTCAAGGTTTAAAGAACCCTATTAATTAATCACTTCAAAGCTAGAAGCTATTAATAAAGAAGTCTTAAGCTTTCAAATTAATGCATTTGTTTCCCCCCTAAGAGATAAAATAAATGAATTTTTATTTCACATATTTGAAAGGTGTATAGTGAGAGCAGAGAGAAGGTCTGAGGAGAGAGAATTGGAATGTTTGAATTTGATTTTGCATTCACATGTTTTCAGTGTGTTTTACGATTATGGCGGAGGGGGGGGGGGGGGGTATTGTTGACCACCAGTCATTAGTGTCGCTAGTGGATTAGTGATCGAAGTTCCTAAGAGGGGTGCCGTCGAAGTAGGTCGAGAGTTCTTGCCTGTGGAGTAGGATGGAGAGGAGGTAGATCCGTTCATGTTTTGATTGGTGGGGGGGGGGGGGGGGGGGAGGGGTATTGTTGACCACCAGTCATTAGTGTCGCTAGTGGATTAGTGATCGAAGTTCCTAAGAGGGGTGCCGTCGAAGTAGGTCGAGAGTTCTTGCCTGTGGAGTAGGATGGAGAGGAGGTAGATCCGTTCATGTTTTGATTGGTAAAGCGTTCAAAGGAAATGATGATATGTGTTAGATTGTGAATCTAGAAGGCAAAGATTTTCCTCCACTTGTCAAGCTGCCTTTTAATTTTAAGGCAAAGCAAGTTCTTATTGATGATGATCCTTTGGAGCGAGGTGATGGTGAGATCAATGAAGAGTTATAGTGCAAGGATGATGCATTTTTTATTAATGAAAATGGGGTGTCTACCTCCTCGGCTCTAGGTGTTGTTCATGTTTCTAAAAAGAAGGTTGATATTTCATCTAGTAATGTCAAAAGAGAAGTAAGTCTTTCTAACAAATTTTTGTCTAATATTTGTGGTCACCTTTATAATAAGGTTCATAGATAATCTAGAATTTTTTTTTAAAATGAAATCGACATAGGAACTGATCATCTTCATCTGCCTAAATTCACTTAGGGTGTTCTACATAATGCCTAAGTAGGAAAGGGTAATAATAATGAAGGGATTGAAGTCAATAAAGGTTATTTTAAAAATGCTAGGAAGAAGCTTGACCATCTTATTCAAAAGATGGTAAAACTATTCAATTGCATTCAGATTCAGAATTGTTTAACTTTAAAAAGTTAAAATATGCTGTGGTTGTTATCCTACTAAGGAAGAAACTTCCTATACATGTTCTTAATATTGATCATAAAAGGCAATGGTCCAAGTTTGGGGTTTTTTAGCTAACTAGTATATGAATGGGTTAGGTGTTGTGTTCTTTTATGTCTAAGGAAGTTATGGAAGGAGTTTTAAGTGGGGGTCCTCGGTTTGTTGGGGGACATGATATTGGGCTAGACAGGTGGCCTCCTTTCTCACCTTTCTCTATGAAAGGTCTTTTTCTCCTATTTGGATTTGATTCCCTCACTTAACACTTCATTGTTAGGATGAGAGGAATATCACTAGAATTGTTTCTTTGTTTGGTCATCCTTTGTTAATTCATGTTAATACTTTCAATCAGGGTATAAGGAAATTTTTAGGGTTTGTGTTTGAATCAATTTGGAAAATAAATTACCTATAGAAGTATCGATAGAAGGAAGTAATGGAAAGTTCTTTCAACCGATAGAATATGAAAGGAGTTCTAATTTGTGCTTTAATTATGATAGACTGGATCATAAACAGTTTCTATATCTTGCTAAAGTTTTTGGATTTCATTAGAAAATGATGACTGTAAAAAGGAGATTCAAAGGGAAAACTTATTATAGGAGACACAAGTCCAACTTTGTGTGATCCTCATACCCATAATTCTTAGATGTTGATAGAATAATTTCAAAAGAACTCTCTCTGATAACATGCTCATCGCCTAAATTCTTAGTCAAATGGAAAAACCAACCTCCTTCTAATGATACTTGGATGACTAAAGAAGACAAAGAATTTTATGTCAGGTCTTGTTAATTGAGTATATGGACTTTAACTCTATGGATTAGAGCTCTTTATTGCCCAATGGAGTTGATGCTGCATCAAGATAAATGCCAAGTACAATATCATAAATTAAGATCATATATAAAAATTTGGGTCATTCATCATGCATATCTATTTATGCAAGTCTATAAATATCCCATATTACTCTTAAAGATATGGGTAAGTAATTTTAAATCTTAATTTAAGATCCATTGATGGTTAGGCAGATCATACTTGTCAAGAAAGCAAATATCTTCTTAAATTGATTGATTTTGAGACCACTTTAGTTGTCTTATTTAGCCAATCCAAATTTTTATGTATTTGGAAGCTTTTAATTTAATTTTATTTTGTAATGTATTAGGATATGTCATCAATCCATGCAATAGTACTTATAGGCACCTGTGGCTTTTCAAAATTATATAGCCTTAGAAAAGGTCTATATATAGGGCCTTATTTTATACTTTGTTAATTCAATAAATAAAATTTATTTTACTTTTCAAATTTCATATGAAAAGGCTTGGTTTTTACTTTACACGTTGGTGAAACTTGGTGGATGATCCCCAAGGGCTTTATTAAGTCCATAGTTACCTCTTATTACCTTTATTCCCCTTTTTCTTGACATAATTTTCATCACCTCCACTTAATCTGGATCCTAGCTTCCATCAATCACAAAACATAACCAACATAATTTCTTTTACTTTTCAAATTTCGTATGAAAAGGCTTGGTTTCTACTTTACACGTTGGTGAAACTTGGTGGATGATCCCCAAGGGCTTTATTAAGTCCATAGTTACCTCTTATTACATTTATTTCCCCTTTTTCTTGACATAATTTTCATCACCTCCACTTAATCTGGATCCTAGCTTCCATCAATCACAAAACATAACCAACATCTTCAATACCTGTCTAAATATCCTTACATATCTCTCACAACCTTCTAAGGCTTTAACTCTACAAAATTCTAATATGTCATAGCTAAAATATTAATACATTGAGATAATTTTTGGTTATTAGTAACCAACTAAAAAATATTATAACTCATTAACCCCTAAACAAAAACCCATAAAAACACCATTAGTTCCATCATGTTCCAAACATTTGACACGAAGTTCCTCCCTACTTTTCCCTAAAATAAACATATATTAGTTAAAAGCCTAAAAGTTTCAACTCCAAATCTACCCAAAACTTGAATTCTCATTTTATCACTATTATTGATTATACTAATCACTAATTAAGTTATGTGTACATGAAAATTTGTTTTTAAACAATATTGCATGAAGCACACAAGTGACAAATTCAAGATGCAGACTTTTTTTTTTTAATCTTGAAGTAAGAAAATAAATAAGCAAGAAGAAAATCCTACATAATCAAGAAGAATAAGAATAAAAAAAGTATGTTAATTTTTATTTTTTTCCTTTTGGAGTCTTCATGTACCTTAGGCATGATGTGGGTCGAACGGTCACACAAACACATAAGGGATGGCATAAATTTAAATAGAGTTAATTAAAACATTGAATTTTCTAACTTAAGCATAGTATGAAATTTACTTCGTATTGTACAATATGAATAAAGATTTTGAAAATTTTTAAAATCAAGTGGGATTAATTAACAAAAAATTGAAAATAAAAATTTAAATAACTAATCGTATAGTATGATATAGATCATACTAGATGATCAACTATTTAAATTCAAATCATTAAAATTCTAAAATTTCTAAATATAGATAAATTCATAATTTGAACTATTCATACATGAAGAACTTCTTCGTACATCGCAAAACATAAATCCGTATAACAAGAGTTACATATTTTAGAACCTCAAATAAAGTGGATGAAAAAGAGTTAATTTTGTATTGTGCGATATGAATCATACTATACAAATAAATTGAGAACATGTATGACCAATTCTAATCAGATAGGCCAATCTAATTCTATGAGTAACCATCCTTGTTAAGATCATATGGTATGATTCTCATCATACAATCTAAATAAATAGATAGATTGTTTGGTCAAACCTCATTCAGATAGGATGATCTGGTTATATAAGTTGGCAACTTTGTTCAGATCATACATTATGATCTTCTCATAAAATTAACCATATCAAGATTTTTAGGGTTTGATTAAGTGATTAATATAAATATTATTTTAGAGTCTTTTGAGAGAAGTCTTAAAACATATCAAGCTTTCTTGGGGGAAGATATGAGAGATTTGAGAGATAGATTAAGATCGATCTTTGAGATACTCATTTTATTGTGAGAGAGAGAACATGAGAGAGATTGAAGATATTATGAAGGATCTCTTGGAAGGGCGCCCAAGAGATCAGGGTGCACAAAGATTGTTCTTCCAACTCTATCTTCTTCTTTTCTCAGTTTTGATAGAGTGAGGGCTCTTAAGTGTAAGAGCGCTAATGAGTCTTAAGGGAAGACTCTTGGACTAGCTCAGAGGCTAGTGATGAAGTATCTTGATTGTACTAAATACAAAAGGAGGGGACTTCTCAAGGAAAGAGAAGTGGTGTACAAGGATGTTCTCCAATCTTAGTCAAGAGAACAACTTCTCCACCTTACTGGGAGTAGAAGTAATAGATAGTGGAATTCATGGGGAGTGGACTCCAAGGAGTGGACGTAGGTCACGTTGATCAAACCACTATAAAACTTTCCTACATAGATTTACTATTTTTGCAAGTGATTTTGATTTCTCAAATAAAATAAAATTTATTTTATGGGCTAAATTTTAATTTATTTATTAAAGATTTTTGTTTAATCTTATTGCTCTCAAAATTATTTTAAAAAATTAAAATTTTGAGTTTATGAATTAGTTCATTTATGCTGTAATTTGTTATTACTACCCTAAAAGAAATTCTTCAAAAAGCCAATTCACACCCCCCTCCCCCTCCTCTTATTTGTGCTAGTAACTTTTAATCACCACCAAAATAAACTTTACATGATCACCCTAAGGGTAAACAAATTAATTTTATGCCTTCAACATAAAGTTTTTATTAACCATACATCACTACCACTATTCACAACCGTATTTGAGAGTGGCCAATGAGGGCTTTATATAGTTTACTTATCTTTTTTATCAGCTCTATACATAATTAAGGGCTAAAACCCCTTATAAAAATAATTTAATACAATCATAAAAATTAATTCACATTAATAATTATCCTTAATAAATGTTTAAAATATAATTATTTATATATAACTTATACATTTATTCAGTAATAATAGTTAAATATCTTTACTTATGAACACTTTATTATTTTTTCATCTAAACATCCTATGTGCTCTCTTTTTAAGGTACTCTACATATTTCTTCTGTAACATTGAGATGACATCATATGGCTGGTATTATATTTATATGGCATATCCAATAAAAGTGTATATATCAAGTCGGTACTTTTTTTTTTCAAGGCATTTTCCCAAATGCTCATTATATCCTTATTTATCTCTTTCAATGTCTTCTCTCATTTTAGCCTTCCCTACAGTCAATCAAACAATGCTTTTTCATCCTAAACCAAAGGAAGCATCTAAAAAAATAGTATTAAGCTTCTCATAGTTGAGTAGAACACCATCAATAAGAAAATTTAGCCCTAATTTTCATGTATCTTCTCTCTTAGTGCACTTTAAAAATGCATGCTCTAATTCAACATTCTTTAAGAAAAAATTAGTGTCTAAGTAGTTAGCAATCAATATATTCATCTCCTCTAATGTCTTATAGAAAGAAAATTCATCAAGCCCCAAAATAGTAAGCAAAATAAATTCAGTAATTTCAGTTTTTAGTTTCTTAACTTTAATGTTAAACTCAATAAGGTATATATCATTCTCTTCATCATCAATTATCCTCAAGAGAATTTAATGAGATAAGCTGCAAACAAGACCATTAAAAATTTGCTTGAAGGGGAAATTGTTGGCCCTCTAGACAAAATTAAAATATTCAAATTGTCAAATAATTTTCTAAATCATCATAGATCTATATATGACATGAGCAAAACAATTTCTTTCCAAATGAATATGAAAAATAATTTCTTTCCAATCACTAAATGTGTCCACTACATCTTTAGCTTTCCCCATTATAAATGAAAGCCTCGGATCACCTCTTCTTAAGCAAAGTAAATTTTAGTCATTTATTCTTAATGTTATTAACATACACACACACACACATAGAAGATTAAGTTCTAGCTATCTTAAGACGAGATATTCAAGTCTTTCATTTTTTATAGGGGGAGGCTAAGGATGTAAGGGACACTCTTTGGAGATTGGAATAATGTTTTTGGAGACTAGGTCCTAGCTAACCCCTTGACTCCCCTTAGAAACTTAGATATAGGGGTTTGTATAGAGGATTCAAGTATTGGAACCACTTGAAAATATTATAATAATATATTTAGATAGGTTCTACAGTGTTTGGAGAGTTTACAAGAAATTTATACACCAAAGGATGGGGGAAAATAAAGAATAGGTCAAGGAGACATAGTTTAAACAAATTTGATTAATATTAGAATATTAAGTTAGTGAAGGTGGAATAAGGGTGTATTAAGAGAGTCAAAAGTTTGTGAAAAATTAAGGTAATGTGTGGAGGTTAGGGCTAGAGTAAATAATAGAGATCCAAGTCATTTTTGGGATGATGACGGAGTAAGGAACAAAACTATATCAAGAGGATCACTACTAATAGTTTCAAGATTGAGTTTGAAAATTTTTTTGGGACCATAAGATTTGAGGAAATGATGTTGGATGTAGGATTATGCTTGAAAAATGAGATAATATACTATGAGATGTTGTAAGAGAAAGTGAAAAGTGGAAGAAGGACATCGAGGTCTTCTATCAAGAAGAATCCAAAGGGGGGGGGGGGTGTTTTCAGTTACAAGCACTTAGACCTAGAGATTTTGCTCTCCTATTTTTCCTTGAAATATTAGAGCTATTTTTTTGCTAATTCATTCTAGCAATATTTAATATATTATCTCATGTTTTATAATTTTAAAAAATATTAAGAAAATGAAGAATAAGTCAAAAATTAAAAACCACATAATCAAGCTTAATTCTATTTAAAATTAGGGAAAATTAATTCTAAAGTGTTCCATAATAAAATTATAAATTAAAAAATTAAACATTTTGGAAAAGTATTTTGAGTTTCAAGCTTGAATTTTGATTATAATTTCTTTTGAGTTCCATGTAAAAGCCCTTTATCAATGGTAATTGAATGAGACATCATAGCACTTGATCCCATGTTAAGAACATGACCTTCATTTTTTAGTTTTGCCTTTAGAAATTGCAAGATGCTAAATCTAAATTTCTTACAAGATGATGAGAATGAGTTATGTTAGAACCTCATTAGAATAGGGTTCAAACAAGATTCAAATAAGTTTTGAACTTGTACTAAGAGATTTGAACCTTTTGTGCACCATATTTGAGCTTTATTTGAGGCTCAAACCTCATATTATAAGTTAAAATTTATTTGAGCACTATTTAAAAATTTGTTTCAAAAGTGATTCAAACCTTGTTTAACATTTAATGGTCAAATTTTAGGTAAGAAGATGATGTTTGAACAACTTAGAACAAGATTTAAACCTTCTATTACAACTCTAAACCTTATTTTTGACTTATGTTTCAAGAGTAGCTCAAACCTAAGGTTTAACCTTAAATTTGAAACAGATATTTGTATAAGGTTCAAACTAGGATAGAGTATTGAGTATGGGGTTCAAACATTATTCATTGTCAAAGCTAGAGTTCTTCTTTCACCTCTTTTCTACTGTAACACATAAATGTCTACAATGGAAGAAGCAATGAATGTATTTAAATTTAAGGTTATGATTTAGATCCTTGTTTTCAAAAGCTGGTTTCCTTTGAGAGAAGTCCGACTTAAGGTTAACAGGACCGGTTGTTCTACCATTTTCTCAGATTTCGATGATGTTAACTCATTGATTCTTACCAATTTTTAATTCAATCACATGAAAAATTTATCATATTCAATCTTAAAGAAAAAACTTTGTTTTTCTGTTCATTTTTGTGTCTTTTTCGTATATTATTTTTCTTTTTTTTAGTTGAATTTTCTATTTTTAGGCCTTCTCTGATCATTTCCATCCATCTTTTATTTTTTAACTTTTTGTCACATTGTCCCGGATGATATTCAAATCATCCTGAATAATGCGTTCCAATCATTCTTATAATTCCACTGCTGGCTGTTCTTACTTTTTTGCTTCTGATTATCTTGGATGATCCATTATCGTCCTGGATGATCTGATCGTTCTCTGCTTCAATCATTTGTGATCATCCTGGATGATCCTCTTTTTATCCAGGAAGATACTCTTACTTGTTGCTCAATTATTGGTAATCATCCCGGATGATCCACCTGTTCGACCTGGACGATACACATGGCACATGATTTAAACATTTTAAGTTTGGCCGGTACGATCCATTATTGTGCATCGTCCTGGATGATCCACCTAATCATCCAGTATGATCTTCTTTTTCAACAGTTGTCCAAAATCTCTCCTCGAGATGATCGCCTGTGTCTTATCGTCTCGAACAATATCTGATCGTCTTGGACGATATCACCTCCTTTTTAACCAATCATCCCAAATGTAATTATTGCACCTGATTGTCCAAGATGGTTTTGCGATCATCCTAGATGATCAAACCGATTCTTTAAAATCCGAGGATTTCAACCAATTTTTCTCACACCCACTTCTTCTTTCAGCCTTATACTTCTTATTCCAATATTGTTCTTGATCATGACAGGAGGAAAGCGAACTCGTCATCCTTTTGGGAGTTCCTCGAGGGCTACTCTGGACCCTCGATACACTGAGGCGGACGATCAAGCCACCTACCAAAGATACAAGATGGCCGGAATCACTGTCTCCCGGTCTGTCAACCTAAACATTCTCTCATATCTAGTACTTGATCTATTTGCTCACACCTCCTTATATTTTCTACTTACTCTTACTGTTCCTTTCAACTCTGAACTTTTGTTTGAATTTTTTTCTAGCCTCCGAATAAATTCCTCTTTCACCTCTCTCGGCTCCTATGTGAATCGACGCCCCATCGATATCACATATCAGGACTGTGTAGAACTTTTGCAACTTTCCACCACAGGGAACAAACTACATATCCTCTATTCTGATCCTGATTATGATTGGGCTCCGGCTAACCACTTCTTAAGGAACACCAACGCTCACTTTCACGTTGGAGAGAATAACACCTTACTCAAAGATACTTGGATAATCTAACATGTCCTTTGCACCTCTATCCTCCCAAAAGCTAGTGATCACATTCATATTACTCCACTTCTCTTAATCACCACCTTCTACATTTTGGCCCATCGCAAATTCAATGCCACTGACTTGATCTTTCGTTACATCAAACATTTGACTACTATTTGAGATCCAAGATATAGGAGGAAGCCTAATCTAGCCCTAGGACATCTCATTATATATGTTCTAGAATAAAAAATACAACCTCTAATATCCTACCCCACCCAACTATTAGCCTGCCTTCTACTCAAACAATTCCTTTCACGTTCTTCACAGTACTCGTCTCCACCCAGGAGACGGGGAAGCTCAGGGGGCAGAGGTGGAGGAGGCTCCTAAACTTGCTCCTGCACCTGTTCATGCACCTACTCGCTCCTCCAGTACTCTCAGTTGGATCAGCTGGTGGAGCGATTCAACCTGTGGGAGGCACACTTCGAGAACTATGTTGCTTCACAGGAGCAGTAACATAGTGAGGACATTATTCGCCTGTAGCACCAGCACGATCAGGATATAGCCTAGTTTGGAGAGCAGTTCACCACTCTTTCGAGTTACTTTCAGCCACATCCACCTCCACCACCACCTCCTTCAGATGATCAGGGGACATCATTCTTTTAGTTTTTTATGTTATTTTTTTATTATAGTTTGATTCTGTTTGGATGTATTTGCTTTGTTTCTTTTTTCCCTCTTCCTTTTTGTGATGTCAAAAGGGGAGTAGTTAGTTGTACTATTTGTTCTATAGTTTGATTCTATTATTGGATAGTTGATCTGTTTTTATTAAACTGCTTTGAATTGCCTAGATTATTTTATAGTTTGCCATCATCAAAAAAGGGGAGATTATTATAAATCTGATTTTATATATTAGAATTTTGATGATAACAAACATTCATGTTTTTCTATGACTATCTTGCATATTAACATTTCAGATCCACAAGATCGAGTGCAACTCAAGCTAGCTCAAGATTTGATATATTAGGTCTAAGTCAGTTTGTAATTTTTTTTTCTTGAGTATATTATAAATGATGTGGTTCCTGATGTTAAGTAACCTTGCACACACACACATGGGGGAAAATTTGTATATGTTAGCTAGATTTCTCTATTTTGATCACATTATCTGGGATGATCTAAACATCATCTTGGACGATCTGTTTAAAAATAGAAATCCTAATTAGGGCATCCTGTTTAAGGCAGCCATCATCAAGCATGTCATCCTAGACGATATTCGTATCAGCCAGGATCATAGGCTCAAATCTGAAAGAATCAGCTGCAAGATCTATTTAGGTATTTTTTATTTTTAGACATCATCCAGGACATCGTCCTGGACGATGCAGCACAATTATGTCTAAATTAATCTGATAATTAAGGAAATCAATTAATATTTGATTGCACAATCACATCATCCTAGATGATCGCATGATCATCCAGGATGATCTCTTGGATGATTGACATTGGCCAGCTTCTATTCAGGGCGATGCTCTAAATGATTTTCACAGATTTAAACTAATCATCCAGAAGGATCGTGAGATCGTTATGGACAATCAAGCTATTTTTTCAACATCCAGACATCATTTCAATGCAATTGTTTTGATGATATTCAAGGATTTATACTGATCGTATAGGATGATATCCTATCGGCCTGGACGATATGAACAAAATCCTTTGATCGTTCCAAACTGTCTAGGCTGATTGAGCAAAATTTTCGCTCATCGTCCAGGACGGTATCTATATCATCCTAGACAATAAAGTTGGTTTATATAAAATAAGAGCTATTCCAAAACTCTTCTATTTAAGAGCTCTTATTTTACCCAAGAGCTTATCTTTTACTGTTGTTCTAACCTGAGAGAGCCAAGAGGAGAGGGAGAGCAAGGGAGAGATAGAGAGGATCTTATGAAGGGGAGTTTTTGAGCGAGTTCACAAAGGTTGCTTCAATCAAGGATCCATCGTCGTCTTCTCCAATCGTCATCCTTAGTTCCTTGGACATTTTAGAGTCTGATGAAGATTCTTTGCCTGCTTCAGGAGGAAGTAAAAGGAGTTCGATTATCTGCCTGCTTCTAGAGGAAGTAAAAGGAGTTGGGTTTTTTACCTCACCTAGGTTGGTGGAAAGGAGGTTTGTAAAGGTTTTTCTGCCTTGCTGTGCGGGCAAAAGGAGAGACATCGAGTTTAGTGCAATACTCAGAGGGCACCTCTGGGGAGTGGACGTAGGTCGTGTTGACCGAACCACTATAAATTTTTGTATTCTTTATTACTGCTTCCATATTTTGATTTCTGTGGTGAATCTTGGTTTTGTTAAGATTTTGTTTTTGATTGAAAGAATTTTAAAATACCAATTCACCCCCCCTCTTGGTTAGCTTGGGCTAGTTCATAAGTGCTTAACATCCTTAATGAACTTTCACTAGTTTTATCATTGTATTTGCTTGTATTGACTTTTGTATTAGATGGTGAAGCCAACACAAACTAATAAATTTTATAAGATTGTCAATCTAATTTGAAGTCCTAATAAAAAAATATGATAAAGCATATAAATCATATATTCATATAATAAGAAACTTTGTATTGAAGTTCATGTAATACAGGAAAAAATAAGAAAAAAAAATTTATGTATGAATATTCTGATAAAAATGATTAAGTCGGACTTGAATTTTTTTAAAATATTTTAAGCATAATAAGTTATATAAATATATTATATTATTAAATAAAATTAAAAAAGGTAACCTAATTAGAACATTACAAGAAAATTGCTTGCTACTTTGTACACTGATAACAAGGAAAATTTGCTAGAAATTTCCCTTTCCTGGTGAATTTTTGGCAGAAATCCATACGATGATAATTTATGTATCAGAAAATCTAAACTGGCTGAATTTTTTTGCCTGAAATATTTTTGGCGCAATTCCTACAAAAAAATGAAGGTAAGCAATTATTTTCTTTAAAATGGATTCTTGCATTTAATTCGCTAGAATTTCTGGTGAAAATGTTGTAGTGGACTTGCCGGTGGATATCTGGCATAACGTGCTTTCTTGACATGCTCTAGCTCGATTGTAAGGGAGCCTACCTAGTGGCTATATAAGAACTCTTGGGTACTTGCTGAGAAGATAGAACCACCATATGTCTACCCCTTATATACGTAGGCTTACAAGCCTAAACCATAAACCCTACAATATTTTATTCCTCCTACCACTTGCGACCAATTATGATAGTTAGAATATTATGTTGATCCTCTAGAAGAACCTTCACCTGCTACAACCTAGCTCTCTCGAAGCTATATATACTCCTCTTATGAAAGTTAATTAAAATTAAAGCAATTTAGATATAACATAGTCTAGGTTACTACAAGTACTATTCAACTCAACCCATACACTCAACATTCTAGAGTGGTAGCTCACCTAACTTTCTAATATCTGTAAATAGGTCTCGCATGCGAGTGAAGCCACACTTCTCAAAATTCTTTTTGTTTTTATCATTGTGCTAAGGCAACCAATAAAATATTTTTGAATTTAAAAAAATATAATATAGAATATATATTTTTGTTATCTTAGTTAAAAAAAATAATAAAGAATATATTTGTATAATAATTAACCTTAAACTCTTTAAACCACATGTACTACACTTCTTTTGAGACTTTCATCCAAGAAATATAAGGAGCATCATAACTGCTCCATATTATATCCCATTCTTTATGCGTTGGTTGTTTTGACGGGTGAAACCTGCAAAAAAATGTTATGTGGAGAAAATATTTATTCAATTTTAGTTGCATATTAATAATATAATACGTATGCATATGTCATAGTCAGATTCAATCAACATGTGAATTTCTATTGCTTATTTTGCAGCTGGGGTGGAAGGTACATCTGTAGTAGGTTGAGGGGGTAGTTGGAGATAGTATGGCGGGACATATGGTGGACATTGATAAGTAAGAAGGCCACTATGAGGAGGTGGGGGTGGGTAGTAAGGGTAGAAGGGAGTACTCTGCATGAGGTATGATGAAGAAAAGTGGGGATCTGGTTAGTAGAACTATGGGCTACTGGCTACAGGAGTAAGTAATGGAAAGCTAGGCTGACTCTGAGTGGCAAGTTGAGACGAAAAGATCCCCTCAGTATATACAGACCTACTGGGGTGAGACAATAGTCATCTTCTTATTGCACCTACCAAAAACTTTTTTTATCAATCCTCTATGATGCTCATCATCTGAAGCCTTTTATAAAAAAATTTAGAAATATTAGTAGCATAAATTATAACAAATATTTAATCTAAAATAGTATAATAATTAAATAAATGAAATAGAGCAATCATAAAATAAATAAACTAACTATTATCATGCTATTTAAATAAATCATATTGTTAATATAAATTATTGATTCATAATTGATTGTCAAAAATTATTTATAATATGTTAATTCACTTTCATATGATGCAATATCTACACTACTATCAAATTTTTCATAACTTTCCTCTTTGTTTAAATCTACTTCCTCTAACTGAAACTCAGTCTCAATAGTTACACTTTGATCATCGACATTATTAACAAGATTTTTTATGTTTGAAAAAAACTCTTCTTGATGTGCTAGTGGTATTGATGTGGTTTTCTTAATTACTCCCCTAGATTTTGTCTTCATAACTACGAGCCAATCTTGTTTGCCTCATAATCTACTTAGATAGTTAATAAAATAGACTTGACTTGCCTCGATTGCAATGATGAATGGGTCAAACTTTACATATATCCTACTGCGCTTAACTTCTGTTATACCATAAAGTGGATGAATTCTTCTACCTCTATTCTATGATTGATCAAACTAGTCGCAATAGAATAAATACACATTATTCCCATGACCAGGATATTCCAACTATAATATTTCTTGTAATGCCCCGTAGTACTCAGAATCATCACATGTATGGGTATTCCCTCTTATATAGAATTATCTATCTTTCTACTTTCACGCCAAAATTTTGTTTGAAATTTATACCCATTAACCAAAAAAATGAGATAATATTTCACTACCCTATTTGGTCCCCAAGCTAGATCAAGTAGCCTATGATACTACAAATCACTATCTTGAGTGTGCGCCTAATTAGTAGATAAAGTATATTATTAGTATGTTTATTAACCATAGTTTTAACTAATTAAGATAAATTAGTTGAAATAATTAGTCAAAATATATACCATATTTTTAATCCAATTAGGGAATTCTGTTTCTGCTATCTTTTGGACTTTACTGGTTTGGATGTATTTAAACCATAAATGAAACTCCTGTAAATATTAGGGTTTAGATCAAATTTATGAGTAGCAAATATATGAACAAGCTAAGTCATACTTACTTGAGATATGACTCAACTTCAGCACAGTTAAGTAGGACATATAATATAACAACTCTCATCCCATTAGCAGTCAAGTAACACACGGTGCTAGCGGCGCGAGTTCACTACTTCCATTGAGGTGCAGTAGTGATGCTTGATTGTGCTGATGTTTCAAAGTAATACGAGCAAAATTGATTGGTCTCGTATATTAAATATGCTTCATAAATTGAGCCTTCAGGATATGCTTTATTCTTAACGATCTTCTTAAGTTTATTTAAATATATCTCAAAAGGATATATCCACCAATACTGAACAGGTCCACATACTGTAGCCTCACATAATAAATATACGATAGATGCTCCATAGAGTTAAAAAAAGTTAGAGAAAATATCTTCTCAAGTTTACACATAATTAAAGGGATGTGTTGCTTCATAAGAATCAGATGCTCTGAGTTTTGTTTTAAAGAGCATAAATTCTTGAATAAGATACTTAGCTCGATGAAGGGCTTTAAAATTTGATCTGGCATATAACTAAAGGCAGTTGGTAGTAGATATTTAATAAAGATATGATAGTCGTAATAACACTTTTCAATCTAGATAACATCCAAGATCTTATATCAATATATCTACTTAGATAAGAAAAATATCCATCATGTACCCATAGAGTCTTTACCCATTCATAAATTACTTGTCTCTGCTCCAAAGTCAAAGTGAAAGGAGCTTTTGGTTTGAGAAATTTTCCATTTCCATCATTCTTCAACTCTAAACTTTCCTCTTATATATCTCCTTTAAGTATATCCTTGTATTTATATTATCTTTGGATTTATCTTTGATGTCCATGCATGTATTAAATATATTATCAAAATATTTTCTCTATATGCATCACGTACATATTATGTCTGATCAGGTTTGTCCTCCAATATAAAAATGACCAAAAAATATTTTTTTTGGGTCTAATTATGGTTGACACTATACCCTGGCAATTTGTAATCAGCCAATATATGAGAATTCATTATTATGGACATGGACCTTACTCTTTCAACTATTTCTTCACTAGTTAATATAGGAGGAGACTATGAAATCATCATTTTATTTTTAGCAAAGGCATCCTTTTTTCTCCTGAATGGATGACCTGTAAGCAAGAATGTGTGGTGATAGTTAAACCAAGTGTTCTTCTATTCATACTTTAAAGTTAATGACTTTATATATTATATATAATATGAACAAGCTAACTTGTCGGAAGTGTTCTAACCTGAGAGCATACCGTACATAGGAAAGTCACCAACTATCCAAACTAATGCTTCCCTCATTATAAAGTTTTGTTTGGTGGAGATATCTTATGTACTTACTCTCTCTTCCCATAATATATTTAAATCATCAATTAATGATTATAATAATACATCGATATTTTCTTTTGGATTATGTGGCCCTAGAATGATAAGTTTTAGAAATATATAAGGAGTAGTCATATACAACTATGGGGGAAGATTATATGTGGTGAGTTTCACTGGTCGGTATGAGTAAGATGAAGTAGATTGGCTAAATAGAGTAAAATTATATATGTATAAACTTAATCTTATATTTTTTGATTCTGTGGTAAAGGTGGGATGTGTACGATCAAAGTGTTTTTATGCCTCTGCTTCTGATAGATATGTAATAACATCTTATTATAAGATGTGATCATTATGCCATCTCATATGTGCAGCATATCTCATGAATGCATATAATCATTGTACTCTAGGAATTATGAGTAAGTAAAATATCCTGCTTACTTATACTTCCTTCACCTTTTTTTTTTCATCATAGATTTTGGTTTAAATCTTGGTGCATTGTAATAACAACATGCAATATCTAATTGATCATCTTTATAGTATAATATATATCCATTGATATAATAATCTATTTTTATGTATGTCAAATCAAGTTTGGAAACCAACTTTTAAATCCGATATAAATCTGTAAGAATTATGTTATCTAACAGGTTGGTTTCCTTAAGCAAGCCAATAAATTGATTAAACATTCATGGGAGATATTATATTTTGATTTGATGCTTAATATCTTAACAATAATGGATAACTCTTAAGTGATTGGTGCGCCCTTCATTGTTGGTTATTGGGAAGCATGCAATAAATCATAAAAAATTGTGCATCCTTATTAGGTGACTCTTCTGTGTATTTTTCAAATTATGCTATAGTTGCATTCTGAACTAAGTCTTCAAGACTAGGTCGGATATTAAAACTTATAGACAGGCTACATCGAGAATCAAAATATGACTCATACTTACTATGAAACGGCAATACCAATATTATGCCATGAACCCTCTATAGTATAAATCAATAGTTACATCATCTGGGCGTAGGTGTACTTAATTTTTATGTTTAGAATATGGACATAGAAACTTTCCATCTAAGATGAAGCTGGCTAGTTAATAAGCTATCTAAATGAAAAAATTCACCCCTTTAATGAACTCATCTATTAATTTCTTTCATCCATGCATCATCTAGCTATACATCCAACTTATTGTAATATTTTTTGAAAGAAAATAAATAGATTTTAATTTCACAAAGAACCCCTATCAATGAAAAAAAAGGCAGCCTACCGACATCTTCCCCGTTTAAAGGAATTACAAAGAGTCACAATCTACCAAGAATACAGTCATTTTGTCTGACCAAACTATCTAAGTCGACTCTCTTTAATCTACTCCAAACTTTTCATATATATGCTCATTTCGTATCAATTTTTTAAGGGTATCTACTCATCCACCTGAGCATCCTCATCTTTGCAACACTTAACTTAATATTATGATTCTCTTTTAATGGCCAACATTCTGCACCATAAAGCATTGTAGGTCTCACCACCATCTTATAAAATTTTCCCTTAGTTTGAGGAGGACTTCTCTATCACACAACAAGTCTGATGCATTCCTCTACTTCAACCAACAAACTTGAAGAATATCATCAAGAAAATGCATACACCATGCTACAATCTCTTTCAAATGTCAATTGAGAACATCCATAACAAAAGAAAAAACTTACGGCGGATTTCGGCAAGGATGGCGACGAACTTCAATAGCCACGGTGGCGAACTTTGGCATGGTCGGCGATGAATGTCGGCAACGGACTGGTCTCAATGGAGATGGCATTCAGCACAGGTCTCTAACATAAGAGGAGCAAATTGAATGAAGAGTAAACAATATGAGAAGAAAGATGATGGAGTGGATGAAATAGGGCTTTCTCTGTCATATAGTCTGATGGATTTTTTGTCGGTAACATGATCGTCGGATAAATCGCCAAAAAATTTTCATCAAGTTTAAGTAACCCTGTGCAATTTACGTTGGTGATTTCACCAGTAATTTTCAATGGAAATTATGCCGGAATTTAATATACACCAATAATAAGCTGGCGGAATATGCACCGGGAACATAAAATCGGAAAAGTATGCCAAAAATTTACCGACGCATATACTGTCGGTTAGTTTCAGCTTTTTCTGGCGCATCTATGTGAGCCAGAAAGTTTAACTGCAATGGAACATTTTACTGTAGTGTAAAGAATTTGGTTAGATAGATTTCTTTCGGAGAATGGACAATTTCTTGGTGAAGAAAAATCTATATAACTATTATAAAAGCCGCTTGAATTTCCTTCCAAACAAAATCTCAACCATTCATTTTAATTTTTAAAAAGAAATCCTAACCTTTAAAATTAAATTTATTCCTTTTAATATAAATTTAAATTATGATTAATGAATGAATTTTCATAAAAGATTTTTTAATTATGATGCAATTTATGTTAATATTAATGTCTC
This sequence comes from Dendrobium catenatum, assembly GCF_001605985.2. NCBI lineage: Eukaryota > Viridiplantae > Streptophyta > Magnoliopsida > Asparagales > Orchidaceae > Dendrobium > Dendrobium catenatum. The sequence continues at coordinate 60,379 of NW_021319953.1, read as the reverse complement.
TATTTAAATAAGAACTAATTGTTGGAATGACAAATATTTTAATTGCATTTATTTCTATATTCAAATATAATTAATTAATATATTTATTTATGTTATATTTTTAATTTACACATATCGGAGCAATTGCATTATATTTTTAATTTATATTTATCCGAGCAATTAATAACATCATTTATTAAATAATATTCATTCATTAAGAACTATTAAAATTTCATAATTTTAATAATTCATAATTAAAAAAAAGTATAAATCTTAATTAATTATTTCATCAAACAATTTTTACATTTATACTACTATTATAAAAGGTGCTTGAATTTTCTTCCAAACAAAATCCCGACCATTCATTTTAACTTTTCAAATGGAATTCTAACCTTTAAAAATTAAATTCCTCTCTTTTAATATAAATTTAAATTATGATTAATGAATGAATTTTGATAATAGATTTTTTATTTTTTTTTTTAATTTGATACTATTTATTTTACTATTAACATCTTTATTTAAGTAAGAGCTAATTATTGGAATGCTGAAGATTTTAATTGTATTTATTTCTTCATTCAAATATAATTAATTAATATATTTATTTGAATTATATTTTTAATTTATACCCATTCGAGCAATTAATAACAAAGTTCATTAATTAATATTCATTCATTATGAACTATTAAAATTTCATTATTTTAGTAATTCATAATTAGAAAAAATAAAGTATAAATCTTAATTAGTTATTTCTTTAAAGAATCCTTACATCTATACTAATTTGGTAACAAATTTTTTAATTATGACACCATTTATGTTACTATTAATGCCTATATTTAAGTATGACCTAATTGTTGGAATGTCAAATAGTTTAATTGCATTTATTTCAATATTCAAATATAATTAATTAATTTGTTATTTGCATTATATTTTTAATTTATACCTATCCGAGCAAATAATAACATAATTCATTAATTAATATTCATTCAATAAGAGCGATTAAAATTTCATAATTAAAAAATAAAGTATAAATCTTAATTAATTATTTAATTAAGGAATCTTTACATCTATATTACTATTATAAAAGCCTCTTGAATTTCCATCCAAACAAAATCCCAGCCATTCATTTTAAATTTTAAAATGGAATCCTATCCTTTAAAAATTAAATTCATGTCTTTTAATATAAATTTAAATTGTGATTATTGAATGAATTTTGATACTAGATTTATTATAATTTTTTTTAATTTTGACACTATTAACACCTCTATTCACACTTCTATACAATTAAAAATGACAACTTTAATTTAAGTGTGTTAATTAGTTAGAAGGACTATTAACACACTGCAGATGAATTTTGATCCTATGAACTTCTCTATTCCTCTTTCCTAAAAGTTCAAGGAGGTTGTGAGACCTCAAAGAACAAGCCCGAGGCTAACTAAGAGGGGGTGAATTTGTAATTTTAAAAAAAAATTACCAAAAATAAAATATTTTTATAATTTTCCATTTTCCAATATTTGAAAAATAAAAAAAAATTATCTCTCGATGCAAAAGTGAATTAATTTCACGATAACAAAAAGATCAAAGGTTTCAATCACATAATTAATCATAGAAAAATAAATTGCGAAAAAAAATAAGAACAAGCACACCAGAATTTATAGTGGTTTGCTCTAACCTGACTTACATTCACTCCCTAAAAACCTCCTTTCCAAGTATTGCACTAAAACTATTGTCTCTCTTTTTGCCCCCACAGTAAGATGGACAAGCTTTTATAAAATCTCTTCCATCAACCTGGTGCGACAGATAACATTACTTTTTTTTTCACCCTCCTAATGAAGGTAGAGAACATGAAATCCTTTTTTTCCCTCCTTGAGATGGAGAAGAGCCCATTTTTCTCCCTTCTAGAAATGACAGAGAACCATGAACTAGTGCGGTAGAATATCTCCCTAGAGCCACCAAAGTATCAAGGTAGAAGCTTGAAGAAGACATGGAAGAACCTTGCTAGGAGTAACCTTATGAATCCCTCACAACTCTCTCTCACAAATAACTCTCCCACTCTTTTCTCCCAAAGCACTTTTTAACTCCCTCTCTATGCTACCTATCAAGACACTTAGCAGCAAAAGCCCCTTAAAATAAGAGCAAGTGAGAGTTTAAATAGAAAGTCTTTCAAAAAGCCATAAATTTTAATCTGCCAACTATAATCGTCCAGTATGATCCAAGATCATCCTATACGATTAGTTCAAAGTATTCATGTTAGTACTATACAAGGAGATAGACCATGTACGATCAATTCAAAGAGATGAACTAGTCATCCAGGATGTGTGAGATCATCGTCCGATACAATTAGTAAGTAAAAAATAACACTTTTAGACCTTATGAAATGTATTATCTTATACGATCAGTTCAAAATTTGTATTGATTGTCCAATATAATATTCAACGATAAATTATCATCCCATATAGAGCTAGGTTTGTACAGTATGAAATTGGGTGGTGGTCCTGTATGATTAGTTAAAAACTATAGCATTTTGTCTTGGATGATAGGCGATGATAAATTATCACTACGGGAAAATATGCGAATACTGTCGGATTTTTCGGCGGAATATTTTGCGTCGGTAAATACGGCGTTTATATTGGCGAATAATGCGAAGGAATTATGACGGCATTTTTTCCGGCGCATAAGGCAATGAAAAATTTCTGACGTCAAATGTGCCTGTCGTAACGTCGGAATATACCAGCATTTCATTGTTACCGGTGCACTTTACGGTGAAAATTGTTTGGCTCACTTTTCAGCGGATAATATGATGGCTATTTTAAACTCAATGACTTGTAACCGGCGCAAAATGCGCCGGGCATTATTCTGGTCTCGGACGCTGGAAAATCGGTCGGCAAAAGCCCTATTTTCGAACCCTAGATTGTCTGGCTGCTAATTTCATTCGTTCATTTCTCTCGCATCTCCGGTGTCTCCCTCGTCGCCCAACATCGCTCGCCGTAGATCGACGTCGTCGAGCTGTGTTGATGTTCACCGGACGTCGCCGACGATCATCGCCTTCATTGCCGGCAAAAGCTCTATTTCGGACCGTGAGTTTCCGCCTCCTTTTCGCCTCCCTCCGTCGATTGTAAATTTTTTTTTATTCATGTAATTTCTTTTTAGACATTTGATATAGGATGCATATTGTCTATTATGGAAGCCATACATTTTTTGAGAGGTTTAATGGAGAAATATAGAGAGAGTAAGGAGGATCTACATATGATTTTTGTTGATTTAGAGAAAGCATATGTTAAAGTTTCAAGAGGAGTGCTATTGAGAGTTCTTGCAAAAAAAAAAAGTTAATAATGCTTATATTCAATGTTTTTTTGTTTCTAAACTTTTCAAAATCAATTTGGATTCATGCCGGGTAGGTCTATTATGGAAGCCATACATTTTTTGAGAGGTTTGATGGAGAAATATAGAGAAAGTAAAGAGCATATACATATGATTTTTGTTGATTTAGAGAAAGCATATGATAAAGTTTCAAGAGGAGTGCTATTGAGAGTTCTTGCAAAAAAAAAAAGTTAACAACACTTATATTCAATGTTTTTTTGTTTCTAAATTTTTCAAAATCAATTTGGATTCATGCCGGGTAGGTCTATTATGGAAGCCATACATTTTTTGAGAGGTTTGATGGAGAAATATAGAGAGAGTAAGGAGGATCTACATATGATTTTTGTTGATTTAGAGAAAGCATATGATAAAGTTTCAAGAGGAGTGCTATTGAGAGTTCTTGCTAAAAAAAAAAGTTAAATGTATTGTATTCAAAACATTAAAGATATATATAGCATGAGCTATTACTTGTGTTCAAACACAAAGTGGTTTGACCAAGTATTTTTCCTATTTGTCTGGATTACATCAAGTATTTTCTCAAGTCCATATTCTTTTTGCTTTAATCATGAACATTGCTCAATAGGCATTATGCAAGAGGATGTACCTTTATGTATCTTTTTGCTCGATGATCATTCTTCTTGTTGATAAGATTAGGAGGAAATTTAAGTAAACTTGAATTATGGAGGTTAACTTAGAGTCTAAAGGTTTCGCTTGAGTATATCTAAAGCTAAATATATGGAGTATAATTTTGGTGAAATTCAAAGGGGGATTATATCAGTAGAATACAAGTTTGATGGTTAAATGGAGAAGCATGGGCTTATTGTTGTTGATTGAAAAGTCCCCCCTACAAACATAAAGTAAAAATTCTTAAGATGGTGTGTGAGACTCTGCAAGGCTTTAATGGCCGAATGTTGCCATAAAAAGAGAAGCATAATTACTAAGTTAAGTTTTGCCAGAGATGAGGAATGCTTAGGTGATGAGTGGCTTGACCCTTTAAGATTAGGATACAAATTATCATATTTTCTATAATCACTTAATGACTTCCATTGCATGAATCACCTACGACTTTTAGCTTTATTACTTATGTTTAAACACAAGGTAAGCTTTGAACAAAGTAATTCTTATTCACTTTGATTGCATCAAGGAGAAGCCTTTAAGTCCTACATCTTTTTACTTTTGTTGTAGATGTTCTCACTAGACATTTACAAAAGGTTCTGACGCAGTTACCGCCGTATGTGTTTCTGATTATATTTCATATATTTCACCACCTTTATTTCCACCATCACTTGATTCTAATGTTAATATCTCCATATATTCAATTATAGATATACTCAAGAGAAATCCATTACTTATTTGTCTATTTTGGTTTCGGATATTAGAAATCAAAGAAGTTGGATGTATAACCGATTATCTCAAGGACGAAAGACATTAATAGATGAATTCATTAATGAGGTGAACATTTTCATTCAGCAAGCAAAATAACTACCCAGCTTCATATCAGAAGGAAAGTTTCGATGTCCATGTTCTAAACATAAAAATCTAGTGCACCTAACACCAGATGATGTAACTGTTGATCTATATCGCAGAGGATTCATGCCACGGTATTGGTATTGAACTTCTCATGGTGAGTACGAGCCATAATTTGATTATCAATGCGGTCCTTCTACAAGTATTAATATAGCGGAGGCTAAAAATATCCAACCAAATCTTTAGGAATTAGTTCATGATGCAACTGGAATACAATTTGAATAAAATACAAAAGAGTTACCGAATAAGGAGGCACATAATTTTTATGATTTGTTGCATGCTGCCCAGCAACCAATCTGGAAAGGGTGCATCACTCACTCAGAGTTATCTATTGCTGTGAATATGTTAAGCATCAAGGTAGAATATAACGTTGCTCATGAATATTTTAATCAATTCATTGGGCTGCTTAAGGAAACCAATCCTACATATAATTTAATTCTGCAGATCTATATCGGATAAAAAAGTTTGTTTTCAAATTTAGTTTGACATACACAAAGATAGATTGTCGTGTCAATAGATGCATGTTATACTTTAAAGAAGATATCTCAGATATTGCATGCCGTCATTGCAATGCACCAAGGTTTAAATCAAAATTTGGTAGTAGAAGGAAGCAGAAGAATGTGCATGTCAGTAGGATATTCTACTTATCAATAATTCCAAGACTACAATGGCTATATGCATCCATGAGATCTGCTGCATATATAAGATGGCATAATGATCACATTCCACAAGTAGGTGTTATCACACATCCATCAGAACCAGAGGCTTGAAGACACTTTGATCGTTCACATCCTATATTTGTAGCAGAACCAAGAAATATCAGATTAGATTTATGCACATATGGTTTTACTCCATTCAATCAGTCTGCTACACTGTATTCATGTTGGCCCGTGATACTCACTCCTTACAATCTTCCTCCATAGTTGTGTATGACTACTCCTTATATGTTTATGACACTTATCATTCCAGGGCCACATAATCCAAAAGTGAATATTGATGTATTCTTACAATCGTTAATTGATGATTTAAGTTTATTATGAGAAGAGGGAGTAAGTACATATGATATCTCCACTAAACAGAACTTTACACTAAGAGCAGTATTACTTTGGACAATTGGTGACTTTTCTACATCTGATATGCTCTCAGGTTGGAACACTTCAGGCAAGTTAGCTTGTCCATATTGTATGGAACATACAAAATTATTTACATTAAAGTATGATAGGAAGAACACTTGTTTCGATTGTCATCGAATGTTTTTATCTCCAAGTCATCCTTTCAGGAGAAATAATGAAGTCTTTACTAAAAATAAAATGGTGATGTTTCAACCTCCTCCAAGATATAGTAGTGAAGAAATTTTTGAAAGAGTTAGGTTCATGCCCACTATAATGGATTCTCTAATATTAACTAAGTTCAGATTGCCAGGATATGGTGTCAATCATAATTGGACCAAGAAAAGTATTTTTTGGTCATTGCTATATTGGAGAACAAACCTGATTAGACATAATTTGGATGCTATGCATATAGAGAAAAAATGTTTTGATAATAATTTTAATATAGTTATAGACATCAAAGATAAATCGAAAGATAATATAAAAGCAAGGATGGACTTAATGGAGATTTCTATGAGGAAAGCTTTGGAATTGAAGGACAGTGGAGGTGAAAATTTTCTCAAACCAAAAGCTCCATTCACATTAACTTTAGAGCAAAAAATGAGCAATTTGTGAATGGGTGAAGACCCTTTGAGTACTGATGGATATTCTTCCACTCTAAGATCAGGGAGATTATTCGGATTGAAAAGTCATGATTGTCACATCATGCAATGTCTACTTACTGCTTTTAGTTATCTACCAAATCAAATTTTAAAGCCCTTGATCGAGTTAAGTGTATTCTTCAAAGATTTATGCTCTTCTAAATTAAATGTAGAGGACTTGATTCTTATAGAGCAACAAATTCCTTTCATTATGTGTCAACTTGAGAAAATATTTCCTCCAGGATTTTTTGACTCTATGGAGCATCTACCAGTTCATTTACCATATGAGGCTATGGTGTGTGGACCTGTTCAGTATAGGTGGATGTATCCTTTTGAGAGATATTTAAATAAACTTAAGAAGACAACTAAAAATAAAGCACGACCCGAAGGCTCTAGCTGTGAAGCATATTTAACATACGAGATAACTCAATTTTGCTTGTATTATTTTGAAACAATATCTCAATCAAGTGAAAGTACAACACCTCAAAATGTTGGTAAATCCTTTTATATATCTGTATTCGATGGAAGTGGTGAACTTGTAGGTACTAGCACCGTGCGCTATTTGACCGATAAGAAGATGACAGTTATCACATTGTATATCTCGCTTAAATGTGATGAAGTTGAGCCGTATCTCTAGTAAGTATGAGTTAATTTGTTCATATTTTCATTATTCTTATAAACTTTGTTCTAAACTCAAAATGGTTTGTATGAGGTTCATTGATGGTTTAAGTACATCAGAAGAAGGAGAAGTCTAGAAGATAGTGGAGAAAAAATTCATTGCTTGGTTTAAAAATACGATATTTTGAATAATTAGTCTTAATTAGTTAGTTCTGCATGTAATTAATATTAATAATAATAACATCTTGTTCATTTAAAGGTACACACTGAAGATAGTGATTTGCAGTATTCAGGGCTATTTGAGTTAGCTTGAGAACCAAATATATTAGTTAAATGTTACTAAATATTTGTCATCAATGGTTATAAATTCCAAATAAAAAATTTGTGTGAAGGCAGGAAGATAGAAAATTCTGGCGTATGTGTAAGAGGGAACACCCATATAAATGGATGATTATGAATACTACGGGGTATTACAAGAAATATTAGAGGTGGAATATCCCGGTTACAGGAATACTGTGTATCTCTTCAATTGTAAATTGTTTGATCCAGTACAAAATAGAGACGCAAGAGTACATCTAATTTACGGTATAACAGAAGTAAAGCGGGGTAGCAGATATACAAAGTTTGATCCATTCATCATTGCTAGTCTGGAAACTCAAGTCTATTATGCTAACTATCCAAGCATAATACGAGGAAAATAGGATTGACTGGTAGTTATGAAGACAAAACTAAGGGGAGTAATTGAGAAAATCACTTTAATACCATCAGCACATTAAGAAGAGTTTATGACAAATTTAAAAAATCTCCCAATCAATGTGGTTGACTAAATTCAAATTAATAAGAGTGAGTTGCAGTTAGAGAAGGTAGATTTAACCATAGAGGAAAGTAATGATGAATCTGATAGTGCTGGAAATGTATTATCATATGAAAGTAAATCAACAAATGATGAGTTAACATAAGGTAAATTATTATTTTTTTGTTACTTCATTGCATTTATTTTATTGTTACTGCACTGTCTTTTATTTTATTCTTACTACTACGTTATTTTATATTATATTTTTGTTATAACTCATGTTTTTAATATTTCTTATTTATTTCTGTGCATATGGCTTCAGCTGAAGAGCCTAGTAGAGGATTAATCAAAATTATTTTTAGTAGGCGCACCAAGAAGATCACTACAGTTGGACCAGCTAGGTCAGTACGTACTGAGGGGACCACATAGTCTCAGCCTGCTACACAATCTCAGCCTACTACACAGTCTCAGCCTGCTACACAGTCTCAGCCTACCACTTAGCCTTTACCCACTCCTGGAGCTAGTAGCCCGCAGTTCTACTCAGCAGACCCCCGATTTCCTTCACCAGATCCCACGCAGAGTACTCATTTCTACCCATACTATGCACCCCCACCTTATGCTGGTGCCCCTTCTACTTATTCATATCCACCATATGCTCCACCATACTATCCCCCACCACCCCATCAGCCTACTACAGCTGGACCTTCGACACCAGCTGCACCAGAGCAGGCAACAGATGGTCGAATATTGATAGCACCTAAGGGTGACACGTACGTACATTTCCTTTTATTTAAGCTAATGAATATTTTTATTTTATATTATATATTTGTTTCACATAATCTTATTTTTATAGGTTCTACCCATCAAAACAACCGACATATAAAATACGGGACAACATACGGAGCAGGTTTGACGCTCCTTACGTTTCTTAGAAGAATGTCTCGAAAGAAGTCTGGGAAATGTGGTTTAGAGAGTTTGAGGTATTTTTGGGTATTAGTTTTTATGTTATGTATAATTAATTGATTTATTCTTTTTTATTTAAGCTATTAAACCTATATATTATATATTATATGTATTTGAATGCAGAAAGATTTTTGTTGGTTTCCCCAGCACAATGACAAAATTAAAAGGAATTTTGAGAAGCATGGGTCCACTCGGATGCGCGACATGTTCACATACATTAGAAAGTCTGGCAAGCGTCCATTGTGGATTGGAGAGAATATATGGGCTGAGTTGAACACTTCTTGGGGCAGCGCAGAGTATAGTAGGAGGAGGGATCAAAATCAACAGAATAGAGCTTCTGATGTTGGGGGCTTGGGTAGCTCCCTTCATACTGGCGGCTCCATTCCACATATTGAGCATAGGCGATGTTTGGTAATGAATTTTAAATGTTTTTTTTTTAATTTTTTAAATACAAATATTAATATAATTCTCTTAATTCTAACAGAAAGAGATGCTAGGTAGAGAACCTACTCATGTGGAATTGCATAGTCACACTCATAAGCGACAGGAAGATCAACAATGGATTGATGAGAGAGGAAAAAAAAGCCCATGTAAGTATATGTGCTTAATAATTTTTAGTTTTAGTTTAATTATATATATATATATATATATATATTCTACTTTCATAGGAGGAATATATACGGCTTCGAGAGAGTCATGCCGCATCAGGTGAGGGCTATTCTGGCGGCTCTGTTGAGTATTCTGAGTACCGCATCTGGTCGCAAGCCATTGGAGGAATGCAACATGGAAGAGTTTATGGTTTAGGTTTGCAAGCTCAAGCATACGAGGGGATGACCTCCTCTACTGCATCCAGCTTCACATCCAGTTCACATGAATCCTTATATACTCAACAAATAACTGCCCTTCAAGCAGAGCTAGAACAAGTAAGGAAATCACAAGCTGATTAGCAAGTTCAGTTGCAAGCACATGTTCAAATGCAGATCCAGGAGCAACACAATCAGTTGTTGGATGAAATGCGCAAAATGAGGGAGCATTTGAGTGGAAAAGAGGTAGCTCCAGCTGAGGAGGAGTCCACAGATTTAGAGTAGTTTAGTTTAGTCATATGAACTTGTTTATTTCTTTGAATATGTGTTATTAAACAATATGTGATGTTTTAGTTGGTTGATGCTATTGAACATTTTGTTTCAATGGATATTTATATTTTTGAGTATATGTTGAAGTTCTCGACATCTGTGATGTGTATATCTGTGTTGTGGAACTGATATTGTATGTTTGCAGGTGTGGAAATCCGATTGTTGGCTGGGAAGGCAATTTTTTTGTTATTGCTACAGGTTTCCGGCGAATTTGGCATAAAAAATGTGACGAAAATGATGATACAACGAATTGGTGCAATCGTGCCGACATTTTTTTTGCCGGAAATGGCGGCAGCAAATGCGTCAGAAGAAAGTCGTTCCTTTATTTACAACGCACCTTCCGGCGTCTTCTCCACCGGCATTTTTGGGCGTACCCATTGCACCGGAACCAAACCGTAGCTTTAGTTACGGCGAATCTACGGATTTTTATCCGCCGGTATTTGTCGTCGGATTTATACGTCGTAAAAGTCCGGCGTATATCGCGCCGGATTAATCGTTTAGGAAACGACGTTTTGGCTATCATATTTTGCGTCGATAATGCGTCGGAGAGTGCGCCGAAAGGGTTTCTGACTTCTTATAAACGTCGGAAGATATTTTCCGACGCGCACCAAACCGACGCATCAAAATCCGACAGAAATGTGTTGAATCTAGTAATTAGGTTGTTAAGCCTAAGTGAGTGTCCCAAGGCTACCAAGAGGGGGGTGAATTGGTAGTTTAAAAAAATTAAAATTTAAGACCCCTTCGTCCTTTCACACTCTCCTAGTGTGGGCAGAGAACCCTTCGTCCTTTCACACTCTCCTAGTGTGGGCAGAGAACCCTTCGTCCTTT
>NW_021319953.1:30799-47201 GCF_001605985.2 Dendrobium catenatum | reverse complement strand
GTACATATGATATCTCCACTAAACAGAACTTTACACTAAGAGCAACATTACTTTGGACAATTGGTGACTTTCCTGCATATGATATGCTCTCAGGTTGGAACACTTCAGGTAAGTTAGCTTGTCCATATTGTATGGAACATACAAAATTATTTACTTTAAAGTATGGTAGGAAGAACACTTGGTTCGATTGTCATTGAATGTTTTTACCTCCAAGTCATCCTTTCAGGAGAAATAAAGAAGTCTTTACTAAAAATAAAATGACGATGTTTCAAACTCCTCCAAGATATAGTAGTGAAGAAAATTTTGAAAGAGTTAGGTTCATGCCCACTATAATGGATTCTCTAATATTAGCTGAGTTCAGATTGCCAGGATATGGTGTCAATCATAATTGGACCAAGAAAAGTATTTTTTGGTAATTGCAATATTGGATAACAAACCTGATTAGACATAATTTGGATGTTATGCATATAGAGAAAAAATGTTTATTATAACAATTTTAATATAGTTATGGACATCAAAGATAAATCGAAAGATAATACAAAAGCAAGGATGGACTTAATGGAGATTTATAGGAGGAAAGCTTTGGAATTGATGGACAGTGGAGGTGAAAATTTTCTCAAACCAAAAGCTCCATTCACATTAACTTTAGAGTAAAAATGAGCAATTTGTGAATGGGTGAAGACCCTATGAGTACCTAATGAATATTCTTCCACTCTAAGCAGGTGTGTTTTCATAAGATCAGGGAGATTATTCGGATTGAAAAGTCATGATTGTCACATCTTCATGCAATGTATACTATCAACTGCTTTTAGTTATCTACCAAATCAAATTTTAAAGCCCTTGATCGAGCTAAGTGTATTCTTCAATGATTTATGCTCTTCTAAATTAAATGTAGAGGACTTGATTCTTATAGAGCAGCAAATTCCTTTCATTATGTGTCAACTTGAGAAAATATTTTCTCCAGGATTTTTTGACTCTATGGAGCATCTACCAGTTTATTTACCATATGAGGCTATGGTGTGTGGACCTGTTCAGTATAGGTGGATGTGTACTTTTGAGAGATATTTAAATAAACTTAAGAAGACAACTAAAAATAAAGCACGACACGAAGGCTGTAGCTGTGAAGCATATTTAACATACGAGATAACTCAGTTTTGCTCGTATTATTTTGAAATAATATCATAATCAAGTGAAAGTACAACACCTCAAAATGTTGGTAAATCTTTTAATATATCTGTATTCGATGGAAGTGGTGAACTTATAGGTGCTAGCACCGTGCGCAATTTGACAGATAAGAAGATGACAGTTATCACATTGTTTATCTCGCTTAAATGTGATGAAGTTGAGCCGTATCTCTAGTAAGTATGAGTTAATTTGTTCATCTTTTCATTATTCTTATAAACTTTGTTCTAAACTCTAACTGATTTGTAGGAGGTTCATTGATGATTTAAGTACATCAGAAGAAGGAGAAGTCCAGAAGATAGTGCAAAAAGAATTCACTGCTTGGTTTAAAAATATGGTATATTTTGAATAATTAGTCTTAATTAGTTAGTTATGTATATAATTAATATTAATAATAATAACATCTTGTTTATTTAAAGGTACACACTGAAGACAGTGATTCGTAGTATTCAGGGCTATTTGAGTTAGCTTGGGAACCAAATATATTAGTTAAATGTTACAAAATATTTGTGGTCAATGGTTATAAATTCCAAATAAAAAATTGGTGTGAAGGTAGGAAGACAGAAAATTCTGGCGTATGTGTAAGAGGGAACACCCATATAATGGATGATTCTGAATACTACGGGATATTATAAGAAATATTAGAGGTGGAATATCACGGTCACAGGAATACTGTGTATCTCTTCAATTGTAAATTGTTTGATCTAGTAAAAAATAGAGACACAAGAGTACATCTAATTTACGGTATAACAGAAGTAAAGCGGGGTAGGAGATATGCAAAGTTTGATCCATTCATCATTGCTAGTCAGGAAACTCAAGTCTATTATGCTAACTATCCAAGCAGAATATGAGGCAAATAGGATTGACTGGAGTTATGAAGACAAAACTAAGGAGAGTAATTGAGAAAATCACTTTAATACCATCAGCACATTAAGAAGAGTTTTTGTCAAATTTAAAAAATCTCCCAATCAATGTGGATGACCAAATTCAAATTAATGAGAGCGAGTTGCAGTTAGAGGAGGTAGATTTAACCATAGAGGAAAGTAATGATGAATCTGATAGTGCTGAAAATGTATTATCATATGAAAGTAAATGAATAAATGATGAGTTAACATAAGGTAAATTAATTTTTTTTTGTTACTTCATTGCATTTATTTTATTGTTACTACACTGCCTTTTATTTTATTCTTACTACTGTGTTATTTTATATTATATTTTTATTATAACTCATATTTTTAATATTTCTTATTTATTTCTGTGCAGATGGCTTCAGGTGAAGAGCCTAGTAGAGGATTAATCAAAAATATTTTTAGTAGGTGCACCAAGAAGATCACTATAGTTGGACCAGCTAGGCCAGTACGTACTGAGGGGACCACATAGTCTCAACCTGCTACACAATCTCAGCCTACTACACAGTCTCAGCCTGCTACACAGTCTCTGCCTACCACTCAGCCTTTACCCACTCCTGAAGCCAGTAACCCGCAGTTCTACTCAGTAGACCCCCGATTTCCTTCACCAGATCCCACGTAGAGTACTCCTTTCTACATATACTATGCACCCCCACCTTATGCTGGTGCCCTTTCTACTTATTCATATCCACCATATGCTCCACCATACTATCCCCCACCACCCCATCAGCCTGCTACAGCTGGACCTTCGACACCAGCTGAACCAGAGCAGGCAATAGATGGTCGAATATTGATAGCACCTAAGGGTGACACGTACGTACATTTCCTTTTATTTAAGCTAATGAATATTTTTATTTTATATTATATATTTGTTTCACATAATCTTATTTTTGTAGGTTCTACCCACAAAACAACCGACATATAAAATACGGGACAGCATACGGAGCAGGTTTGACACTCCTTATGTTTCTTAGAATAATGTCTCGAAAGATGTCTGGGAAATGTGGTTTAGAGAGTTTGAGGTATTTTTGGGTATTAGTTTTTATGTTATGTATAATTAAATGATTTATTCTTTTTTATTTAAGCTATTAAACCTAAATATTATATATTGTAAGTATTTAAATGCAGAAAGATTTTTGTTGGCTGCCCCATCACAATGACAAAATTAGAAAGAATTTTGAGAAGCATGGGTCCACTCAGATGCACGACATGTTCACAGACATTAGAAAGTCTGGCAAGCGACTATTATGGATTGGAGAGAATATATGGGCTGAGTTGAACACTGCTTGGGTAAGCGCAGAGTATAGTAGGAGTAGGGATCAAAATCAACAGAATAGAGCTTCTGATGTTGGGGGCTTGGGTAGCTCCCTTCGTACTGGCGGCTCCATTCCATATATTGAGCACAGGCAACGTTTGGTAATGAATTTTAAATGTTTTTTTAATTTTTTTAATACAAATATTAATATAATTCTCTTAATTCTAACAGAAAGAGATGCTAGGTAGAGAACCTACTCATGTGGAATTGTATAGTCACACTCATAAGCGACAGGAAGATCAACAATGGATTGATGAGAGAGCAAAAAAAGCCCATGTAAGTATATGTGCTTAATAATTTTTAGTTTTAGTTTAATTATATATATTTATATTCTACTTTCACAGGAGGAATATACACGACTTCGAGAGAGTCATGCCGCATCAGGTGAGGGCTCTTCTGGCGGCTCTGTTGAGTATTCTGAGTACCGCATCTGGTCGCAAGCCGTTGGAGGAATGCAACATGGAAGAGTTTATGGTTTAGGTTCACAAGCTCAAGCATACAAGGGGATGACCTCCTCTACTGCATCCAGCTTCGCATCTAGTTCACATGAATCCTTACATACTCAACAATAATTGCCCTTCAAGCAGAGCTAGAACAAGGAAATCACAAGCTGATTGGCAAGTTCAGTTGCAAGCACAGGTTCAAATGCAGATCCAGGAGCAACACAATCAGTTGTTGGATGAAATGCACAAAATGAGGGAGCAGTTGAGTGGAAAAGAGGTAGCTCCAGCTGAGGAGGAGTCCACGGATTCAGAGTAGTTTAGTTTAGTCATATGAACTTGTTTATTTCTTTGAATATGTGTTATTAAACAATCTGTGATGTTTTTAGTTGGTTGATGCTATTGAACATTTTGTTTCAATGGATATTTATATTTTTAAGTATATGTTGAAGTTCTCGACATCTGTGATGTGGAACTGATATTGTATGTTTGCAGGTGTGGAAATTCGATTGTTGGCTGGGAAGGCAATTTCTTTTTGTTATTGCTACAGGTTTCCGGTGAATTTGGCATAAAAAATGTGATGGAAATGATGATACAATGAATCAGTGCAATCATGCCGACATTTTTTTTGCCAGAAAATGGCGGCGGCAAATGCGCCGGAAGAAAGTCGTTCCTTTATTTACAGCGCACCTTCCGGCGTCTTCACCACCGGCATTTTTCGGCGTACCCATTGCGCCAGAACCAAACCGTAGCTTTAGTTACGGCGAATCTATGGATTTTTATCTGCCGGTATTTGCCGTCGGATTTATACGTCGTAAAAGTCCGGCGTATATCGCACCAGTATAATCGTTTAGGTAACGACGTTTTGGCTATCATATTTTGCGTCGATAATGCGTCGGAGAGTGCGCCGTAAGGGTTTCCGGCTTCTTATAAACGTCAGAAGATATTTTTCGGCGCGCACCAAACCGACGCATCAAAATCCGACAGAAATGCTCCGGAAACCAAGGCCTTCCATCGGATTTTACGTGTTACTAATGGATATTGTCTGCCGGTAATACCGTATTTTCCTGTAGTGTATTGTCCCATACATCGCTCGAGTCATACAATATGATCATCACCAATCGACATATATGATTTGATTAAACAAATTAATCATAATTGTTTTCCTAATCATATGATCAATTTAGGGATGATTTTCATATATTGTATAATACAATGCATATCGTACAATATGATTTATACAAATTTGAATTATAAAATATTGCCTAAATTATGATTGGTGGTTGTTTTCATGATTATACATGATCGTCCTGTATGATAAGGACATCATCCTGTATGATTGGCTTAATCAATCGTAATTAACAAATGTTCCCTAATTAATAATTTTTCTGATTAACTGATCATCCAGTATGATTTTAATCGTACATTATGATCAGTTCAAAAAACTCATTTTCTTAATAATTTACTAAACCACACTCTTAAGTGTGTGTAAGAAATGTTACTCAACTTTAGGATCCACCAAAATACATGATTGACTCAAGAAAGATAAAAATTACATTTAAAGATTGAAAAATACAAACTTTGACCATTATCTACCCAATCTTGAGCTGATCAAAGTTACAAGTGAACTGTGTACCTAAAATATTAATGAGCAGAGCAAAATAGATATGCAATAAACTCAATTATCAGGAGTTAGCAGTGTAATAAAATCAATAATGTTTGTTATCATCAAAATCATAAGACTTGAGCCCAGATTTGTAACGTTCCCGTCCACTTCGACTTAAAATTTGGCTAGACCTTACATGCAAAAAACTATTCGTATTCCATATCTTTATCTATACTATTTATAAACATCTCTTGCAATTATTCTAAAAAAAATCTCAACCTTTTAAATCACAAAATAAGTCCTACCACTTCATCTAACTGAAACTCTTTGTATTCCACATCCTCTCCACTCATATTCCAAACATATTCTCAATCCTGCAAGCCTTTCAAAGTTCTCTCCGATCTTCAATTTCGAACTCCCGAAATCGATCGCTTTTCTCTAACATCTGATTTCTTATGGTGGGAATGGTCTGCAATTGCTCCTCATTATTCTCTCTCTCTCTCTCTCTCTCTTTCTCTATATCTCTCTCTCTCTCTCTCTCTTCATTTTTCTCAGTTTTTTGTTGCAATGCTTGTGGTTCCTATAGCTTTGGGAGCTCTTGGTATGGCTTTGATTTGAATGAAAAGTGCTGAAAGTCCTTCCTAAAATGATATGATAAATTTTGCTTGAATTGAAGTGAAAATTTATGTTTTATCTTCTTATTTTTATGGAAGTGGCCATTTATTTTTGATCTTCTTAATTTTGATAAATTTGATTGTTAGCTGTTTATAACATTTGTGTTTCTTTAATTACTAATTTCAATTTTTTTAACAAAATAAATTCGGAATGAGAACATTTTTTTTCATTTTTTAAACAAAATAAACTGTATTAGAAGTGTTGACACCCATTTTCACATCTTTATAAACACTATCATGCTATTAGGTTATTTTTGGATGCTAGAAATTTAAGTGAGAGAAGATGAAATAGTTGAAAAACTCAATATTATAAAATAATAATGAATATTATTATATTATTTACAAGGAATTTAAATAATGCTTTCATCTCTATCATTTAAATCAATTATCTCCTACTTTAGTAACCTCCTTTATGTTTTTTTAGGCTTTGGAATTTGAAGGCATACTGGTTGCAAAAAACAAACAGAAGTAGCCCTTTAACATAGCTTGGAAGAAGAAAAAATCTATACAAATATTTTATCTGTATAAGCTTTGAAATAGTGGAGGCATTTGCCTTTCACAATATTTTTATTAATTTGATTTAGGCAAAAATGGTTTAATGTGTATTATGTAATATTTTTGTCCTTAATAATTTTCAAAATTTTGTCAAAATATTACGTATAATACTCTTCAAAATTTTATTTTTGCCTATCCAACAATATTGTATAGAATTTAAAACTTAGTTTGCCATTACTCTTATTCAAGAATCATTGCTGGTTATGAGTATGTAATATTAAGAGTTATAAGGGTAATTTTTATTTTATTTTATTGATGTAAGATATTAGTTTTAATTTAATTTATATTTATTTATTTTCTATTTTATATTTTAATATTATCATGATTAGATGAGATCAAAATCATATATTTGTAATAAAATTTTAAGGTATTATTTCAAATGTGATTTGATTATTATTATCTCACTATTAATTCTATAACAAGGGTAATTTTTTATTTTATTGATGTGAGATATTGATTTTCAATTAATTTATATTTATTTTGTTTCTATTTTATGTTTTAAATTTATCATGCTTACATGAGATCTAAATCACATATTTGTAATAAAATATTAAAGTATTATTTCAAATGTAGTTTGATTATTATTATTGCACTGTTAATTCTATAACAAATATTTTTTTTTTCCCCAAATTTTAAAAAATTAATATATTTTACCAAATATAATTTTATATGAATAACTCTTGTATTTTTATTAAGATAATTATTATTGCAAATTTATCAATGCACTTACTAATATATTTTTTGATTCATATTATTGAAGAAATATAATTTTAAATTTTTAAAATATATTTTATAAAATTTATTCACATCCACGTGCAATTTTACTGGTAACAGAAAAATGCCAATACAAAAAATTTTTATTTTTATTTTTTGTTTAGGCAAAACAAAGTAAAAGTCTGGCTATGTAAAGACGATGCTATAACATCGACAATATGTACATCAAGTGCAGGCTGTCGTCCTTCGCTACACGTGGTCAACGACTCTCACTAAGCCGCTTCTTCCCTCAGTTTTTTTCTGCGATCGCTAACTCGTGGTCAACAACTGTTACTAGAGCCACTTCTTCCTAAGTCGGACTTTTTCTGCGAAATAGGGATCGCGTGCAAGATAGAACGAGAGCAATCAAGATGGAGTATCTCTTAGTCCGATCAGCTGTAGCCCTGCTGCTCTCATCGGTGATCTCCGCGGGAGCGCTCAGGCGGAAGTCGCTCGATCTATCAGGGGCTTTATCAGGGTTCTTAGTGATGGCGATCCACATCACGTGCAGTTACAGGTTGCGAAACACCCATCTTCTGCTGGCTTCCTTTTCCTCGAATCGACTTGTGCTGGCGCTTCTGATTCTCTTTGGTCGTGTCTATCTGAAGGTTTGGGGCTCTCCTCCTAGTTTTCTTCTTCACTTCATCCAAGCTCACCAGGCTCGGAGAGAAGAAGAAGAGGAGCGTCGACGAGGAGTTCAAGGAAGGAGGGCAGCGGAACTGGTGAGTTTGTGATATTATTATAATGCTCCTTATTATTATTATGATTGGTATTACTATCATTTTAAACCTAAATAGATGGGATGGTTTTTTTGTTTTTTATAAATTTGTTCGTAAATTTCACGTTCAGAATTTTACACAGTCCCATCCTTCTTTTAAATTATGATTTTTGTAAATTTTTGCGCTGAAATAAATGGTCACGAGAGATATTTGTGGGGTTCTTAGAGTGCTTAAGATATGTAGTTGTGTGACATTTTGGGATTTTTATTGCTAGTGTTATTTTTATTCTTTTCTGCTCTATTTTATCTTACTTAGTTCCTGATATCTTTTCAATCCAAATTCCAAACAAAATTAATGCCAACTATGTTGGATCCAAATTTATTCATGGGCGACACTTAACCCTACTAGCTGGTTTAGCATGCTAGAGCGGGAGGATGGAGTGAGAGAATCAACTAGTATGGAGAGTAAATGTGGGAATGACTAAATGATCTATGTGAACACTAAAGATGGCATGAAGCGACAAAAATGTCTTATAAACCCTTATTTATACGGTTAAGTAAGCTATTAGAAAAAGTTATATATGAGGACCAATAGCGTTAACTCACTCTTAGATGGAGTTGATAGGTAGCCATGACCCCATGGTGGAGGAAGTTGGGTAGTCGTGGGATTAATAGATGTAAGAACAATTCCTCTTAAAATTTTGAGAAATATATGTTTGGGGTCACATGTTGCTGATCTAGAGTGAGTCTAAGATCCACTTGATCTCGAGCGAGTTTCTAGATCACCGGCTGAATGAGTTCAAGGTGCTAAGCTCAACTCGGTGGGCACTTGACTTATTTGTGAGGACTTGTCCTCTCTATTATTGGCTTGTTAAGATTTTGTTTAGCTTATCGTATAATAAATTCTCTCCGTGATCATTCATTTTGATAAGGACAACTCAAGTGGAGTAGGACATTACGAACCAACATACGATGATGTATGAGTAAAATAAGTGCGTCGCCACACAAATTTTGATTTTTCCTATTTTGTACTCAAATACTGCATTGAGCTTAAAGTACAGTCTCGTGAGACTGACACAATATTCTACAATGGATTCAATATCAAAATAGGTTTTGAAAAATGATATTTCTATGATCAAACATAATTCAAAGAATGACATATTATCTCGAAAGACGAACATGAAATTCTATCGAATGTGTTTAAAAATAGAAATAGGATTTTTAAAAAGTTTATCCATTCTTTTATTTAGGTGTAACAAGGAGAATATTATATCATTTTAAAAGACAAATATAACATTCTTCAATATATCCAAAAACAAGAATGAATTTTATAAAATTTATCATTTCTAAAGTTGAATATAATAAGTAGAATGTTATATTATCTAAAAAGACAATAATAACATCATACATGCATATTTAAAATTAGAAATGAGATTTTAAAGACATTTGCGTTCTCAAAGATTTTTTCCTTATTTTATAAGAATAAAACAAGGTTTATTTTAATCTGGAGTTCTCAAATCCCTATAGGGGCAATCCCTATAGTTAATTATATCTTATGAGGGATGCTCCTAAGAAAACTCTCGATTAAAGCAGCGATTTCATACCCTTTGATTACAAAGTAGAAGACAAGGAAAAATGTAGGAATTTTTCTAGGAGAAAGCTCAGTGTTGAACAGTTATTATCGAATCAAAGGAGGAAAAGTAAGAGGTGTCGGATTCTGAGAAGTTTAGAGATAACCTCAATCTACCCTATATTAGGCTTTATATATGAGGAGAGTTTTTTAATGTTTGAGTTGACATTTTATTAGAAAGTTGAGATTATATTCTCAGAGGGTGAGGACTTAAGATTTAAAAATCTGCCTTAGAATCTAAATTTAAATTGAGTACTACAAAGTAGTAACCCGAACCTATCTAATGAAGTGTAAATCTGGACTTACCCCGGCCTAGATTAGGGAGCCAGCTAACCACCTAAGCGCATTAAAATCACATATCTGGTCTCTTTATGAAAAATAAATAGGGACGTTGTTTATGTTTTAAGGAATTAGGGGCCGACATTTAAGACATATCTTAATTGACCCCTCAACTTATGTAGGGTAAATGTTGCTTGAGAGCAGAATGCAATTAAAATTTTAGATTCTTTTAATTTGTATCTAATACAATGCTTGCTAATTGACTCGAATATAAAAAAAATGATTATGAAGTAGTTTTAAAATCAGGCTTAGAAAATACATTTTTTCTTAGAGATTGCACAACACCTCATTGACAGAACTGCTCCCTAATAGGACAGATGGTCTGCCAGAACCCGTATGCGGGGAGATGCCTAATAAGAAAAATAAGGTAATAATATTCATATGCTGACTCTTGGCAGTCTCGAACTTACTTCTTAGATTGTTAGAGTTTTTATGTGAGCCTAAAAGTTTTATTAGAGTTTCAAATTTAAAAATTTTATTCGTACCCTCACAAAAACTTTGATCGTATCCAGACTAAAACAAACACGACATGTAATAAAACTTAAAAAAATAAGCAATTCTACTTTGTAAAAAATATAAACAAATAAATTAAATTATCTAAAATATAATGTCCAAAGTTCATATGACAAGTGCTACTTTATTTACAATCTAGAATTTGTTGAAAAGTAAAGTGGTTGGGTACCACTGACAATAAACTCGGATTCTAATCCTAAGATCGACGCAAGTAATTCTGAAATGAGATATATCTTGTTTTCTTCACTTCTTCTTCATCTCTCCTTAGCCTTCTTTCCTTCTGGGAGCTTCTTGAATTCGTCGTGTCTGAATATCTAAATGAAAAGACACTCATCGTCGAAGAGATATTTTCTTCTCTTTGGATATTAAAATCATTATAACTTGGCTTTTCAAATAGAAGAAAACATTTCCATAAGGGATATTATCTTATCTTTGGATTTCAAGTTGGATGTGATATCCAAGTTTCAAGTCACTTTCACATCACAACTGTTTTTCAAACACATTTACATTACATCTTAGATTAAAAAAAAAATTTAGACCGCCTGCAAGATTATCCTAAATAGTTAAAATAAAAATCATCCAAGCAGTTATATATTTGTATTTAAATTAAATTTACCAGCCACACTTGATCATGCTCTTTAATTTTAAAGGGGCTTAGCATTTTGCACCTGCAGAAAATTTATGTCAATTTAAATCTTTAATTTGCCCCCTTTGATTTAGCCTTGCACGAGCATGACCACTTGCATAAAATTCTGTGAGCATTCAGATCTTTTCAAACCTAGGGGTAATCTATCTCCCATCATATCAATTCTTAGATTGAGGAGTAAGTAAATAAACAAACACAACAACCATTATAATCAGTATGCAGTAAAAATCACGAGAAAGCCCGTCACACAGCATCAAGAACGTAAACAACGGCTTAGAAAAAGTTGCTACTACTATATGCCAGATAACACATATCTCTAAGTATCTGATTGACGATTATCCTTAATCGAAAGTTCTCTCTCGTTATCGGGAGGTGTAATTAACTATAGGGGCTTGCGCCTATAGGAAATCAGAACTCAGATCATAAAGTCCTCGCAAAATTAGGGTGAAATCTCTGGGTAGTGTCTTATCTACAAACCCATCTGCCTTCCAAAATTTACCTCGAAACTTAATTCCGTTAAAACTCCCCCCGAAAAAAATAGCACATCGTGCGGAGGCCTGTGCCGAATTTTCGGAGCCCACATACCTATAATACTGTCTTTTTAATTATGATTTGCTTAATTCTATGGTATAACTCCTGTTCTACACAAGTATATGTATTCTGTCAAGCAATAAAGTAATGAGAAAAGTATCATTTGCATGAGTATTAAAATATCTTAAAATTACTTTAGTAGTACTTAATAAAACTACTCTATTTATCTAGTCAATCGATTAACAAAAAGTTTAGGCCATTCAAAGTAAAAAGCTAAACTTATAAAAGATAAATTTACTAATTTTAAAATCTTTGAACCTATGTTATTTAAAAACACATGCTTGCATAAGAGTGATATCTTCTTAATGTTTTTATAAATCAAAGCATCTTCTTCTTTTTCTTCTTCTCCTGCTACCTCTTCTTTTAATTCTGACAATGATCTTGATCCTTGGTATATCTCAAAGGGATGGGCATGGAAATATATTCCGTTGATCATGGGACTCCATCTCCCAGCTCTTGAATATGCCAACCATAGCTGTGTTGTAGTTAGCATTAGTGTTGATACTATTGTTGGTGCTAGAGCATCATATTGTCATAATGGGAATGCATCCTCTATTCTAGCCTTGTCGATTGCTGCCCAAAGTGATCTACAGAAATCTCGATCCAATCCACTCTTTCTTGGAGGTATGCCACCTAATCTCTTAACATCCTAAGATCTTTACTGCGCTTTTGGCTAGGTTAAGTTGGTTGGTTATATCCCTCGTTCTGCGAAGGAGATTTTAAAGAATTGGATCTTAGAACTAATTAGGGCAGAAATAGACAAAATTTACTCTCCCTTTGGGTTTCCTACTACCCCATAGATTCACACAATTCACATATAAGATTAAGATGTCCTAAATCCACATATGTTTACCCCTAAGCATGTACTAGATAGACTAGAAAACAACAATATCAAGCATTTATCCCACTACGTGGGGTCGGCTAGATGAATCCTTTTTCTTCATTGTGTCCTGTTAAGAGTCAAATTCTCATTTAAATCTAAAAAAAAGAAGTATTTTTTAATATTTTCTAACCAAGTCTTTTTTAAGTCCATCTCTACCTTTTTTTAACATAAGCCAAATCTAGGGTTAATTTTTAAAATTAATACAATTTAAATTAAATTTAAAAATTTAAAAGTTACCAAAGTCGCCCATTTGACGAGCGACTGGTGATTAAATATAAGTTTCCCGTTAGATGGGTGACTTATATGAAATAATTTTTTTTAAAAAGAAACATTAATCAATCAATGTTATGTTTTCGAAATATGTTTTATAGGTGTACAATACCAGTGGCAGCTTTGGTATTGATTTAGCTGTAAAGTTGCAAGGAGCAGTCATATTCATTGAGGTGTAAAGTTGTCTTATAAAATCAATTTGTGTTATGAAATCAGATATGACTATTTGTGTTGTTTTGTCACATAGTCAGTAGCTTTTAAAATCATTAAATGATATTTATTATTTAGTTTAGACCATTTACATGTGATTCAGAGGCTATAGAAGCTGTTGATGGGGAGCTTCCTTAGATGAGTAGGAGCTGTAAGTTGCAGTCTAAAGATTTTTTCTGCAAGACTTGTATAACTTCTTATACATAACTTAGTAATGTATTGCCGGTTATGGATAAGGTTCAAAGAATCCCTATGAAGCAGATGATTCAAAAGGGATGCATTTAGTTGACAGAAAGTTTGACACGATCTATTGATGAGAGCCTTTACGTGAAAGAAAGAACTAATGAAATATTTTGTTGTGTTATGCATTATTGGAGCGAAGATGAAGATCACTTATTGTGGCATAAGCATGATGAAGTAATGAAAATAAAGCTGTACCGTGTTGATGAAGATCTTAGAGACGTGGGGTGGAGATATTTGCAATAGAGGTTCATTGAAAATTATGGACATTTGGTCTCGTTGAACGTACTAAAGGTCGGAATTCGTGAAATCGGGCATGATAGAGAAGGTTTAGTCGAGGTGATCGTTTAAAAGTCAATGGTTGATATAGATTACTGTATTCTGTATCATAAATGGTATCATATACACGATGAATGGCTTTTAGATTCCTATAAGAAGCTGCTTGGATGTTAGATGTCTTGTGAAGGAAATGAACTTTGTGTAATAGGAGATTGACAGATATATCAACTAGAGTTTGCAGTATAATCGTCGTTCAATATTGTTCAACTCAGATTATAGATTCTAAGTCGATTGCACATGCTAACATTAGGAACTATGCTAGACTTTGAACTCTTCTCTTGTTATGTTCTTGCATAAGGTGTAGGTTTATCTCTTTTGTTTATTACACCCTGTTATGATTGTATATTTTTGTCATCGTTATTTGATCTTTTAATTTTCGAAAGAAGACATACTTTTATTTTTAAATTGGGAACAGCACATTGAAAATGAAAAAGTTAAAATATATGAATATTACTAAGTAGTAATTATGAAATCAGCATAAATAGTATGATAGTCCTCAAATGTAGACGTTGCAACACATCGAAACAATATATAGAAATATACAAAGGTTACCAAATATATCAATCAATGATGCCTCTCCTCTCTTTATACGAGTGTGGTTATCCATCATTTGCTCGGGAGTAACAAATTCTTGAGTAACTAATCAAAAGAATTTAGGAGTGTAATGTGGTGCTATGATCACTCAACAGATTCCAACGCTTGTTGTGAGTTGGACCTAGCCGATCAAGTGCGAAGGTCAATAGTAAGTACAAATCAGGATGTAAATGCAGCCAATCAACCTAGCTGTGCGTGTAGAGACATGTGAGTAAGTGATGGCCCTCTAATCAGGCATTAAGAGGAGGCCATCACATTATGGACTCCTATAAAGCACATGTAGCTGGCCTAAAGTGCTGATATGCTTCAGCTGCTCAGTTATCCTGCGAAGTATTGATCATCATCAAATACACATATTGATTGGTGCGGTACGACCATTATATATCCCCAACAATGTTGTTGTTCCACTGCCTTAGTCCGGATGTCCTTGAGTCCGGCCAAAATAAGGATGTTGCTACTTATGAGTAAAGCATGAAATCCCTTATGCAAAGAATTATAAATTAACTATCGTTATGTTAATGTAATAGCGACTAAGATCAAACTTGATGTGTAGTCTTTACACACCATATTGCGCTTAGTTGCAGCTCTAGGGATAGTTCTTCCATAGGGGGATTCACTAAGTGCCGTTGATCATAAAGCGTTTGCCCCATTGACTCTTTTTTGAAACCAGCCTCCAAGAAACCTTCGTTGAAACGAGGTCATCTAGGTATCATTGTTGTACTGCTGGAATCATAGATTGCCTTCTGACTCTCCCTATACCAATGTACGCTGTGCGTGGTATAAATTCCAAATCTATGTCTGATATTTCCTCGGCCATCGATTCTGACCAAACTATGATCCATTGGCATCTATATTCGTTAGATAGGAGATCATCCAATACTGGTCGGAGAAACTCTTATCTGTATTTATGCACACTCTCAACTCTCTATTTTTCAATCGAGTCACTGGTAAGCACGATGACATCCATTATTTTCTTCGGATAGAAGGTCATATGTGTGGCAATTTGAGGCTTCCGTAATATTCCGGGTTGTAAGAGCTCATGTCAATTGCATTATTCAGGGTGGCAGCAAGCCAGTTGAGGAAGTCGCGCGGATGAGTATTTAAAAGAAAAAAAACTTAGATGATAAAATAAGAGTAACAAGGTTAAACGAGATTTTCCAGGATTAAATGGGGGGCATATGTAAAGAATCACTTAACAAACATTTTTGGGAAATAAGATTATCTAGAAGGATCTTAAGATTTGTCGTGGCATAGCGATCGGTTAATATATCTACTGTGTGGAAAACAACGTGCTAGTGTATCATGTACGAGAATAGTTGCGAAAAAGATTCCTGTGCGGGCCGAGTATCAAAGGGTAAAAGCTACAATGAAATATTGGCTGAGTGTGAATCTTAGTGCACGGAAAAAAATTGAAAAATAGAATGCGATTCTGTTATAAAGAATTGGTTTAAGTTTAGAAAAATAATTATGTATAATTGGGAAAATATATAATGGCTCGTAGGATCAAGAGGCAATATGCTGATTGCAAATGGCATTAGTATTTAGTGTTTACATATAATAGATTAGATACTAAAAGGGAAGAAAGTTATGTAATAAGCTTAGTCCTAAACGAAGGATGAAAAATAGTAGGATTTAGTTTCAAGTAGTGGATAATTAGATGAGATCAGAATAACAATTACGTTTCTTAGATAGATGATATTTAAATCAAGATGGAGCATATCATCTGCTAAACTTCTATTAATGGAAGATTTGTGAAAATAGGATGGGACTTGGTGACACCTTTATTCACTCTAAATGAAAATTAAAGATTTATGCTTTTGATCTGGTCCGTATTAGTAAAACTAAGTAGAGAGGTCTTTGAAAGAAGTATGCATAGGGTTGAAAAATAGTACTGTACCTTGTGATATATTCCGAATAGAGGGTGGTGTGTGGAAATGCTTAGCGATTGATGAGGATATTGTTATTAGTCTTACTAAACTTTTTTGAATTACGTATT